>NW_026775543.1:0-282000 GCF_963259705.1 Myotis daubentonii | reverse complement strand
ATTCATGTTTATACAGCTCAAAATTTCTGTAGAAGGTCTGTAAGTAAGGACTTCACTGCTAATGTTTACAATTGAGGCCGAACTTCTCTGGCGTCTTTCCTGTGAATCAGTTAAAATCCTTACGGTTCCAGTACTTACTTGTAAGAAAACTCTCTAATTGTGGTAAAACTCTTAAAATACGCAATTAGAGTTTCCAGAAATGATTATATACTTGTAAGAAACCCTTGAAATAGAAGTAAATGGATTCGTACTACATTTCCTGCCGTTTTTTAATCCCAGACATTACCAGTGGAAAGCTGGTAAATGACCAGAAAACTGATAATATTTACA
This sequence comes from Myotis daubentonii, assembly GCF_963259705.1. Classification (NCBI taxonomy): domain Eukaryota; kingdom Metazoa; phylum Chordata; class Mammalia; order Chiroptera; family Vespertilionidae; genus Myotis; species Myotis daubentonii. The sequence goes on along the minus strand of NW_026775543.1, from coordinate 281,670 downwards.
ACTCCGGACACTTTAGGGAGCGTTTTCGCTTGAATTTGCTTTCAAATGTTAGGAATTCATGTTTATACAGCTCAAAGTTTCTGTAGAAAGTCTGTAAGGAATGACTATACTGCCTATGTTTACAATTGAGGCCGAACTTCTCTGGCGTCTTTCCTGTGAATCAGTTAAAATCCTTACGGTTCCAGTACTTACTTGTTAGAAAACTTTCTAATTGTGGTAAAACTCTTAAAATACGCAATTAGAGTTTCCAGAAATGATTATAAACTTGTAAGAAACCCTTGAAATAAAAGTAAATGGATTCGTACTACATTTCCTGCCGTTTTTAACTGACAGACATTACCAGTGGAAAGCAGGTAAATGACCAGAAAACGGATAATATTTACAACTCCGGACACTTTAGGGAGCGTTTTCACTTGAATTTGCTTTCAAATGTTAGGAATTCATGTTTATACAGGTCAAAATTTCTGTAGAAGGTCTGTAAGTAAGGACTTCACTGCTAATGTTTACAATTGAGGCCGAACTTCTCTGGCGTCTTTTGTGTGACTCATTTAAAATCCTTACGGTTCCCGTACTTACTTGTAAGAAAACTCTCTAATTGTGGTAAAACTCCTAAAATACGCAATTAGAGTTTCCAGAAATGATTATAAACTTGTAAGAAACCCTTGAAATAAAAGTAAATGGATTCGTACTACATTTCCTGCCGTTTTTTAATCCCAGACATTACCAGTGGAAAGCTGGTAAATGACCAGAAAACTGATAATATTTACAACTCCGGACACTTTAGGGAGCGTTTTCACTTGAATTTGCTTTCAAATGTTAGGAATTCATGTTTATACAGCTCAAAATTTCTGTAGAAAGTCTGTAAGGAATGACTATACTGCCTATGTTTACAATTGAGGCCGAACTTCTCTGGCGTCTTTCCTGTGAATCAGTTAAAATCCTTACGGTTCAAGTACTTATTTGTAAGAAAACGCTCTAATTATGGTAAAACTCTTAAAATATGCAATTAGAGTTTCCGGAAATGATTATAAACTTGTAAGAAACCCTTGAAATAAAAGTAAATGGATTCGTACTACATTTCCTGCCGTTTTTTACTGACAGACATTACCAGTGGAAAGCTGGTAAATGACCAGAAAACTGATAATATTTACAACTCCGGACACTTTAGGGAGCGTTTTCGCTTGAATTTGCTTTCAAATGTTAGGAATTCATGTTTATACAGCTCAAAGTTTCTGTAGAAAGTCTGTAAGGAATGACTATACTGCCTATGTTTACAATTGAGGCCGAACTTCTCTGGTGTCTTTCGTGTGACTCAGTTAAAATCCTTACGGTTTCAGTACTTACTTGTAAGAAAACTCTCTAATTGTGGTAAAACTCTTAAAATACGCAATTAGAGTTTCCAGAAATGATTATAAACTTGCAAGAAACCCTTGAAATAAAAGTAAATGGATTCGTACTACATTTCCTGCCGTTTTTTAATCACAGACATTACCAGTGGAAAGCTGGTCAATGACCAGAAAACTGATAATATTTACAACTCCGGACATTTTAGGGAGCGTTTTCTCTTGAATTTGCTTTCAAATGTTAGGAATTCATGTTAATACAGCTCAAAATTTCTGTAGAAAGTCTGTAAGGAATGACTATACTGCCTATGTTTACAATTGAGGCCGAACTTCTCTGGCGTCTTTCCTGTGAATCAGTTAAAATCCTTACGGTTCCAGTACTTACTTGTAAGAAAACTCTCTAATTGTGGTAAAACTCTTAAAATACGCAATTAGAGTTTCCAGAAATGATTATAAACTTGTAAGAAACCCTTGAAATAAAAGTAAATGGATTCGTACTACATTTCCTGCCGTTTTTTAATCCCAGACATTACCAGTGGAAAGCTGGTAAATGACCAGAAAACTGATAATATTTACAACTCCGGACACTTTAGGGAGCGTTTTCGCTTGAATTTGCTTTCAAATGTTAGGAATTCATGTTTATACAGCTCAAAGTTTCTGTAGAAAGTCTGTAAGGAATGACTATACTGCCTATGTTTACAATTGAGGCCGAACTTCTCTGGTGTCTTTTGTGTGACTCAGTTAAAATCCTTACGGTTCCAGTACTTACTTGTTAGAAAACTTTCTAATTGTGGTAAAACTCTTAAAATACGCAATTAGAGTTTCCAGAAATGATTATAAACTTGTAAGAAACCCTTGAAATAGAAGTAAATGGATTCGTACTACATTTCCTGCCGTTTTTAACTGACAGACATTACCAGTGGAAAGCAGGTAAATGACCAGAAAACGGATAATATTTACAACTCCGGACACTTTAGGGAGCGTTTTCACTTGAATTTGCTTTCAAATGTTAGGAATTCATGTTTATACAGCTCAAAATTTCTGTAGAAGGTCTGTAAGTAAGGACTTCACTGCTAATGTTTACAATTGAGGCCGAACTTCTCTGGCGTCTTTTGTGTGACTCAGTTAAAATCCTTACAGTTCCAGTACTTACTTGTAGGAAAACTCTCTAATTGTGGTAAAACTCTTAAAATACGCAATTAGAGTTTCCAGAATTGATTATAAACTTGAAAGAAACCCTTGAAATAAAAGTAAATGGATTCGTACTACATTTCCTGCCGTTTTTTACTGACAGACATTACAGGTGGAAAGCTGGTAAATGACCAGAAAACTGATAATATTTACAACTCCGGACACTTTAGGGAGCGTTTTCACTTGAATTTGCTTTCAAATGTTAGGAATTCATGTTTATACAGCTCAAAATTTCTGTAGAAAGTCTGTAAGGAATGACTATACTGCCTATGTTTACAATTGAGGCCGAACTTCTCTGGCGTCTTTCCTGTGAATCAGTTAAAATCCTTACGGTTCAAGTACTTATTTGTAAGAAAACGCTCTAATTATGGTAAAACTATTAAAATATGCAATTAGAGTTTGCAGAAATGATTATAAACTTGTAAGAAACCCTTGAAATAAAAGTAAATGGATTCGTACTACATTTCCTGCCGTTTTTAACTGACAGGCATTACCAGTGGAAAGCTGGTAAATGACCAGAAAACGGATAATATTTACAACTCCGGACACTTTAGGGAGCGTTTTCACTTGAATTTGCTTTCAAATGTTAGGAATTCATGTTTATACAGGTCAAAATTTCTGTAGAAGGTCTGTAAGTAAGGACTTCACTGCTAATGTTTACAATTGAGGCCGAACTTCTCTGGCGTCTTTTGTGTGACTCAGTTAAAATCCTTACGGTTCCAGTACTTACTTGTAAGAAAACTCTCTAATTGTGGTAAAACTCTTAAAATACGCAATTAGAGTTTCCAGAAATGATTATAAACTTGTAAGAAACCCTTGAAATAAAAGTAAATGGATTCGTACTACATTTCCTGCCGTTTTTTAATCCCAGACATTACCAGTTGAAAGCTGGTAAATGACCAGAAAACTGATAATATTTACAACTCCGGACACTTTAGGGAGCGTTTTCACTTGAATTTGCTTTCAAATGTTAGGAATTCATGTTTATACAGCTCAAAATTTCTGTAGAAAGTCTGTAAGGAATGACTATACTGCCTATGTTTACAATTGAGGCCGAACTTCTCTGGCGTCTTTCCTGTGAATCAGTTAAAATCCTTACGGTTCAAGTACTTATTTGAAAGAAAACGCTCTAATTATGGTAAAACTATTAAAATATGCAATTAGAGTTTCCGGAAATGATTATAAACTTGTAAGAAACCCTTGAAATAAAAGTAAATGGATTCGTACTACATTTCCTGCCGTTTTTTACTGACAGACATTACAGGTGGAAAGCTGGTAAATGACCAGAAAACTGATAATATTTACAACTCCGGACACTTTAGGGAGCGTTTTCGCTTGAATTTGCTTTCAAATGTTAGGAATTCATGTTTATACAGCTCAAAGTTTCTGTAGAAAGTCTGTAAGGAATGACTATACTGCCTATGTTTACAATTGAGGCCGAACTTCTCTGGTGTCTTTCGTGTGACTCAGTTAAAATCCTTACGGTTTCAGTACTTACTTGTAAGAAAACTCTCTAATTGTGGTAAAACTCTTAAAATACGCAATTAGAGTTTCCAGAAATGATTATAAACTTGCAAGAAACCCTTGAAATAAAAGTAAATGGATTCGTACTACATTTCCTGCCGTTTTTTAATCACAGACATTACCAGTGGAAAGCTGGTCAATGACCAGAAAACTGATAATATTTACAACTCCGGACACTTTAGGGAGCGTTTTCGCTTGAATTTGCTTTCAAATGTTAGGAATTCATGTTTATACAGCTCAAAGTTTCTGTAGAAAGTCTGTAAGGAATGACTATACTGCCTATGTTTACAATTGAGGCCGAACTTCTCTGGTGTCTTTTGTGTGAATCAGTTAAAATCCTTACGGTTCCAGTACTTACTTGTTAGAAAACTTTCTAATTGTGGTAAAACTCTTAAAATACGCAATTAGAGTTTCCAGAAATGATTATAAACTTGTAAGAAACCCTTGAAATAAAAGTAAATGGATTCGTACTACATTTCCTGCCGTTTTTAACTGACAGACATTACCAGTGGAAAGCAGGTAAATGACCAGAAAACGGATAATATTTACAACTCCGGACACTTTAGGGAGCGTTTTCACTTGAATTTGCTTTCAAATGTTAGGAATTCATGTTTATACAGGTCAAAATTTCTGTAGAAGGTCTGTAAGTAAGGACTTCACTGCTAATGTTTACAATTGAGGCCGAACTTCTCTGGCGTCTTTTGTGTGACTCATTTAAAATCCTTACGGTTCCAGTACTTACTTGTAAGAAAACTCTCTAATTGTGGTAAAACTCTTAAAATACGCAATTAGAGTTTCCAGAAATGATTATAAACTTGTAAGAAACCCTTGAAATAAAAGTAAATGGATTCGTACTACATTTCCTGCCGTTTTTTAATCCCAGACATTACCAGTGGAAAGCTGGTAAATGACCAGAAAACTGATAATATTTACAACTCCGGACACTTTAGGGAGCGTTTTCACTTGAATTTGCTTTCAAATGTTAGGAATTCATATTTATACAGCTCAAAATTTCTGTAGAAGGTCTGTAAGTAAGGACTTCACTGGTAATGTTTACAATTGAGGCCGAACTTCTCTGGCGTCTTTTGTGTGACTCAGTTAAAATCCTTACAGTTCCAGTACTTACTTGTAGGAAAACTCTCTAATTGTGGTAAAACTCTTAAAATACGCAATTAGAGTTTCCGGAAATGATTATAAACTTATAAGAAACCCTTGAAATAAAAGTAAATGGATTCGTACTACATTTCCTGCCGTTTTTTACTGACAGACATTACAGGTGGAAAGCTGGTAAATGACCAGAAAACTGATAATATTTACAACTCCGGACACTTTAGGGAGCGTTTTCGCTTGAATTTGCTTTCAAATGTTAGGAATTCATGTTTATACAGCTCAAAGTTTCTGTAGAAAGTCTGTAAGGAATGACTATACTGCCTATGTTTACAATTGAGGCCGAACTTCTCTGGTGTCTTTTGTGTGAATCAGTTAAAATCCTTACGGTTCCAGTACTTATTTGTTAGAAAACTTTCTAATTGTGGTAAAACTCATAAATACGCAATTAGAGTTTCCAGAAATGATTATAAACTTGTAAGAAACCCTTGAAATAAAAGTAAATTGATTCGTACTACATTTCCTGCCGTTTTTTAATCCCAGACATTACCAGTGGAAAGCTGGTAAATGACCAGAAAACTGATAATATTTACAACTCCGGACACTTTAGGGAGCGTTTTCGCTTGAATTTGCTTTCAAATGTTAGGAATTCATGTTTATACAGCTCAAAGTTTCTGTAGAAAGTCTGTAAGGAATGACTATACTGCCTATGTTTACAATTGAGGCCGAACTTCTCTGGTGTCTTTTGTGTGAATCAGTTAAAATCCTTACGGTTCCAGTACTTACTTGTTAGAAAACTTTCTAATTGTGGTAAAACTCTTAAAATACGCAATTAGAGTTTCCAGAAATGATTATAAACTTGTAAGAAACCCTTGAAATAGAAGTAAATGGATTCGTACTACATTTCCTGCCGTTTTTAACTGACAGACATTACCAGTGGAAAGCAGGTAAATGACCAGAAAACGGATAATATTTACAACTCCGGACACTTTAGGGAGCGTTTTCACTTGAATTTGCTTTCAAATGTTAGGAATTCATGTTTATACAGCTCAAAATTTCTGTAGAAGGTCTGTAAGTAAGGACTTCACTGCTAATGTTTACAATTGAGGCCGAACTTCTCTGGCGTCTTTTGTGTGACTCAGTTAAAATCCTTACAGTTCCAGTACTTACTTGTAGGAAAACTCTCTAATTGTGGTAAAACTCTTAAAATACACAATTAGAGTTTCCGGAAATGATTATAAACTTATAAGAAACCCTTGAAATAAAAGTAAATGGATTCGTACTACATTTCCTGCCGTTTTTTACTGACAGACATTACAGGTGGAAAGCTGGTAAATGACCAGAAAACTGATAATATTTACAACTCCGGACACTTTAGGGATCGTTTTCGCTTGAATTTGCTTTCAAATGTTAGGAATTCATGTTTATACAGCTCAAAGTTTCTGTAGAAAGTCTGTAAGGAATGACTATACTGCCTATGTTTACAATTGAGGCCGAACTTCTCTGGTGTCTTTTGTGTGAATCAGTTAAAATCCTTACGGTTCCAGTACTTACTTGTTAGAAAACTTTCTAATTGTGGTAAAAATCTTAAAATACGCAATTAGAGTTTCCAGAAATGATTATAAACTTGTAAGAAACCCTTGAAATAAAAGTAAATGGATTCGTACTACATTTCCTGCCGTTTTTAACTGACAGACATTACCAGTGGAAAGCTGGTAAATGACCAGAAAACGGATAATATTTACAACTCCGGACACTTTAGGGAGCGTTTTCACTTGAATTTGCTTTCAAATGTTAGGAATTCATGTTTATACAGGTCAAAATTTCTGTAGAAGGTCTATAAGTAAGGACTTCACTGCTAATGTTTACAATTGAGGCCGAACTTCTCTGGCGTCTTTTGTGTGACTCAGTTAAAATCCTTACGGTTCCAGTACTTACTTGTAAGAAAACTCTCTAATTGTGGTAAAACTCTTAAAATACGCAATTAGAGTTTCCAGAAATGATTATAAACTTGTAAGAAACCCTTGAAATAAAAGTAAATGGATTCGTACTACATTTCCTGCCGTTTTTTAATCCCAGACATTACCAGTTGAAAGCTGGTAAATGACCAGAAAACTGATAATATTTACAACTCCGGACACTTTAGGGAGCGTTTTCACTTGAATTTGCTTTCAAATGTTAGGAATTCATGTTTATACAGCTCAAAATTTCTGTAGAAAGTCTGTAAGGAATGACTATACTGCCTATGTTTACAATTGAGGCCGAACTTCTCTGGCGTCTTTCCTGTGAATCAGTTAAAATCCTTACGGTTCAAGTACTTATTTGTAAGAAAACGCTCTAATTATGGTAAAACTATTAAAATATGCAATTAGAGTTTCCAGAAATGATTATAAACTTGTAAGAAACCCTTGAAATAAAAGTAAATGGATTCGTACTACATTTCCTGCCGTTTTTAACTGACAGGCATTACCAGTGGAAAGCTGGTAAATGACCAGAAAACTGATAATATTTACAACTCCGGACACTTTAGGGAGCGTTTTCACTTGAATTTGCTTTCAAATGTTAGGAATTCATGTTTATACAGGTCAAAATTTCTGTAGAAGGTCTGTAAGTAAGGACTTCACTGCTAATGTTTACAATTGAGGCCGAACTTCTCTGGCGTCTTTTGTGTGACTCAGTTAAAATCCTTACGGTTCCAGTACTTACTTGTAAGAAAACTCTCTAATTGTGGTAAAACTCTTAAAATACGCAATTAGAGTTTCCAGAAATGATTATAAACTTGTAAGAAACCCTTGAAATAAAAGTAAATGGATTCGTACTACATTTCCTGCCGTTTTTTAATCCCAGACATTACCAGTTGAAAGCTGGTAAATGACCAGAAAACTGATAATATTTACAACTCCGGACACTTTAGGGAGCGTTTTCACTTGAATTTGCTTTCAAATGTTAGGAATTCATGTTTATACAGCTCAAAATTTCTGTAGAAAGTCTGTAAGGAATGACTATACTGCCTATGTTTACAATTGAGGCCGAACTTCTCTGGCGTCTTTCCTGTGAATCAGTTAAAATCCTTACGGTTCAAGTACTTATTTGAAAGAAAACGCTCTAATTATGGTAAAACTATTAAAATATGCAATTAGAGTTTCCGGAAATGATTATAAACTTGTAAGAAACCCTTGAAATAAAAGTAAATGGATTCGTACTACATTTCCTGCCGTTTTTTACTGACAGACATTACCAGTGGAAAGCTGGTAAATGACCAGAAAACTGATAATATTTACAACTCCGGACACTTTAGGGAGCGTTTTCGCTTGAATTTGCTTTCAAATGTTAGGAATTCATGTTTATACAGCTCAAAGTTTCTGTAGAAAGTCTGTAAGGAATGACTATACTGCCTATGTTTACAATTGAGGCCGAACTTCTCTGGTGTCTTTCGTGTGACTCAGTTAAAATCCTTACGGTTTCAGTACTTACTTGTAAGAAAACTCTCTAATTGTGGTAAAACTCTTAAAATACGCAATTAGAGTTTCCAGAAATGATTATAAACTTGCAAGAAACCCTTGAAATAAAAGTAAATGGATTCGTACTACATTTCCTGCCGTATTTTAATCACAGACATTACCAGTGGAAAGCTGGTCAATGACCAGAAAACTGATAATATTTACAACTCCGGACATTTTAGGGAGCGTTTTCTCTTGAATTTGCTTTCAAATGTTAGGAATTCATGTTTATACAGCTCAAAATTTCTGTAGAAAGTCTGTAAGGAATGACTATACTGCCTATGTTTACAATTGAGGCCGAACTTCTCTGGTGTCTTTTGTGTGACTCAGTTAAAATCCTTACGGTTTCAGTACTTACTTGTAAGAAAACTTTCTAATTGTGGTAAAACTCTTAAAATACGCAATTAGAGTTTCCAGAAATGATTATAAACTTGTAAGAAACCCTTGAAATAAAAGTAAATGGATTCGTACTACATTTCCTGCCGTTTTTAACTGACAGACATTACCAGTGGAAAGCTGGTAAATGACCAGAAAACGGATAATATTTACAACTCCGGACACTTTAGGGAGCGTTTTCACTTGAATTTGCTTTCAAATGTTAGGAATTCATGTTTATACAGCTCAAAATTTCTGTAGAAGGTCTGTAAGTAAGGACTTCACTGCTAATGTTTACAATTGAGGCCGAACTTCTCTGGCGTCTTTCCTGTGAATCAGTTAAAATCCTTACGGTTCCAGTACTTACTTGTAAGAAAACTCTCTAATTGTGGTAAAACTCTTAAAATACGCAATTAGAGTTTCCAGAAATGATTATATACTTGTAAGAAACCCTTGAAATAAAAGTAAATGGATTCGTACTACATTTCCTGCCGTTTTTTAATCCCAGACATTACCAGTGGAAAGCTGGTAAATGACCAGAAAACTGATAATATTTACAACTCCGGACACTTTAGGGAGCGTTTTCGCTTGAATTTGCTTTCAAATGTTAGGAATTCATGTTTATACAGCTCAAAGTTTCTGTAGAAAGTCTGTAAGGAATGACTATACTGCCTATGTTTACAATTGAGGCCGAACTTCTCTGGTGTCTTTTGTGTGAATCAGTTAAAATCCTTACGGTTCCAGTACTTACTTGTTAGAAAACTTTCTAATTGTGGTAAAACTCTTAAAATACGCAATTAGAGTTTCCAGAAATGATTATAAACTTGTAAGAAACCCTTGAAATAAAAGTAAATGGATTCGTACTACATTTCCTGCCGTTTTTAACTGACAGACATTACCAGTGGAAAGCAGGTAAATGACCAGAAAACGGATAATATTTACAACTCCGGACACTTTAGGGAGCGTTTTCACTTGAATTTGCTTTCAAATGTTAGGAATTCATGTTTATACAGGTCAAAATTTCTGTAGAAGGTCTGTAAGTAAGGACTTCACTGCTAATGTTTACAATTGAGGCCGAACTTCTCTGGCGTCTTTTGTGTGACTCATTTAAAATCCTTACGGTTCCAGTACTTACTTGTAAGAAAACTCTCTAATTGTGGTAAAACTCTTAAAATACGCAATTAGAGTTTCCAGAAATGATTATAAACTTGTAAGAAACCCTTGAAATAAAAGTAAATGGATTCGTACTACATTTCCTGCCGTTTTTTAATCCCAGACATTACCAGTGGAAAGCTGGTAAATGACCAGAAAACTGATAATATTTACAACTCCGGACACTTTAGGGAGCGTTTTCACTTGAATTTGCTTTCAAATGTTAGGAATTCATATTTATACAGCTCAAAATTTCTGTAGAAGGTCTGTAAGTAAGGACTTCACTGGTAATGTTTACAATTGAGGCCGAACTTCTCTGGCGTCTTTTGTGTGACTCAGTTAAAATCCTTACAGTTCCAGTACTTACTTGTAGGAAAACTCTCTAATTGTGGTAAAACTCTTAAAATACGCAATTAGAGTTTCCGGAAATGATTATAAACTTATAAGAAACCCTTGAAATAAAAGTAAATGGATTCGTACTACATTTCCTGCCGTTTTTTACTGACAGACATTACAGGTGGAAAGCTGGTAAATGACCAGAAAACTGATAATATTTACAACTCCGGACACTTTAGGGATCGTTTTCGCTTGAATTTGCTTTCAAATGTTAGGAATTCATGTATATACAGCTCAAAGTTTCTGTAGAAAGTCTGTAAGGAATGACTATACTGCCTATGTTTACAATTGAGGCCGAACTTCTCTGGTGTCTTTTGTGTGAATCAGTTAAAATCCTTACGGTTCCAGTACTTATTTGTTAGAAAACTATCTAATTGTGGTAAAACTCATAAATACGCAATTAGAGTTTCCAGAAATGATTATAAACTTGTAAGAAACCCTTGAAATAAAAGTAAATTGATTCGTACTACATTTCCTGCCGTTTTTTAATCCCAGACATTACCAGTGGAAAGCTGGTAAATGACCAGAAAACTGATAATATTTACAACTCCGGACACTTTAGGGAGCGTTTTCGCTTGAATTTGCTTTCAAATGTTAGGAATTCATGTTTATACAGCTCAAAGTTTCTGTAGAAAGTCTGTAAGGAATGACTATACTGCCTATGTTTACAATTGAGGCCGAACTTCTCTGGTGTCTTTTGTGTGAATCAGTTAAAATCCTTACGGTTCCAGTACTTACTTGTTAGAAAACTTTCTAATTGTGGTAAAACTCTTAAAATACGCAATTAGAGTTTCCAGAAATGATTATAAACTTGTAAGAAACCCTTGAAATAGAAGTAAATGGATTCGTACTACATTTCCTGCCGTTTTTAACTGACAGACATTACCAGTGGAAAGCAGGTAAATGACCAGAAAACGGATAATATTTACAACTCCGGACACTTTAGGGAGCGTTTTCACTTGAATTTGCTTTCAAATGTTAGGAATTCATGTTTATACAGCTCAAAATTTCTGTAGAAGGTCTGTAAGTAAGGACTTCACTGCTAATGTTTACAATTGAGGCCGAACTTCTCTGGCGTCTTTTGTGTGACTCAGTTAAAATCCTTACAGTTCCAGTACTTACTTGTAGGAAAACTCTCTAATTGTGGTAAAACTCTTAAAATACGCAATTAGAGTTTCCGGAAATGATTATAAACTTATAAGAAACCCTTGAAATAAAAGTAAATGGATTCGTACTACATTTCCTGCCGTTTTTTACTGACAGACATTACAGGTGGAAAGCTGGTAAATGACCAGAAAACTGATAATATTTACAACTCCGGACACTTTAGGGATCGTTTTCGCTTGAATTTGCTTTCAAATGTTAGGAATTCATGTTTATACAGCTCAAAGTTTCTGTAGAAAGTCTGTAAGGAATGACTATACTGCCTATGTTTACAATTGAGGCCGAACTTCTCTGGTGTCTTTTGTGTGACTCAGTTAAAATCCTTACGGTTTCAGTACTTACTTGTAAGAAAACTTTCTAATTGTGGTAAAACTCTTAAAATACGCAATTAGAGTTTCCAGAAATGATTATAAACTTGTAAGAAACCCTTGAAATAAAAGTAAATGGATTCGTACTACATTTCCTGCCGTTTTTAACTGACAGACATTACCAGTGGAAAGCTGGTAAATGACCAGAAAACGGATAATATTTACAACTCCGGACACTTTAGGGAGCGTTTTCACTTGAATTTGCTTTCAAATGTTAGGAATTCATGTTTATACAGCTCAAAATTTCTGTAGAAGGTCTGTAAGTAAGGACTTCACTGCTAATGTTTACAATTGAGGCCGAACTTCTCTGGCGTCTTTCCTGTGAATCAGTTAAAATCCTTACGGTTCCAGTACTTACTTGTAAGAAAACTCTCTAATTGTGGTAAAACTCTTAAAATACGCAATTAGAGTTTCCAGAAATGATTATATACTTGTAAGAAACCCTTGAAATAAAAGTAAATGGATTCGTACTACATTTCCTGCCGTTTTTTAATCCCAGACATTACCAGTGGAAAGCTGGTAAATGACCAGAAAACTGATAATATTTACAACTCCGGACACTTTAGGGAGCGTTTTCGCTTGAATTTGCTTTCAAATGTTAGGAATTCATGTTTATACAGCTCATAGTTTCTGTAGAAAGTCTGTAAGGAATGACTATACTGCCTAGGTTTACAATTGAGGCCGAACTTCTCTGGTGTCTTTTGTGTGAATCAGTTAAAATCCTTACGGTTCCAGTACTTACTTGTTAGAAAACTTTCTAATTGTGGTAAAACTCTTAAAATACGCAATTAGAGTTTCCAGAAATGATTATAAACTTGTAAGAAACCCTTGAAATAAAAGTAAATGGATTCGTACTACATTTCCTGCCGTTTTTAACTGACAGACATTACCAGTGGAAAGCAGGTAAATGACCAGAAAACGGATAATATTTACAACTCCGGACACTTTAGGGAGCGTTTTCACTTGAATTTGCTTTCAAATGTTAGGAATTCATGTTTATACAGGTCAAAATTTCTGTAGAAGGTCTGTAAGTAAGGACTTCACTGATAATGTTTACAATTGAGGCCGAACTTCTCTGGCGTCTTTTGTGTGACTCATTTAAAATCCTTACGGTTCCAGTACTTACTTGTAAGAAAACTCTCTAATTGTGGTAAAACTCTTAAAATACGCAATTAGAGTTTCCAGAAATGATTATAAACTTGTAAGAAACCCTTGAAATAAAAGTAAATGGATTCGTACTACATTTCCTGCCGTTTTTTAATCCCAGACATTACCAGTGGAAAGCTGGTAAATGACCAGAAAACTGATAATATTTACAACTCCGGACACTTTAGGGAGCGTTTTCACTTGAATTTGCTTTCAAATGTTAGGAATTCATATTTATACAGCTCAAAATTTCTGTAGAAGGTCTGTAAGTAAGGACTTCACTGGTAATGTTTACAATTGAGGCCGAACTTCTCTGGCGTCTTTTGTGTGACTCAGTTAAAATCCTTACAGTTCCAGTACTTACTTGTAGGAAAACTCTCTAATTGTGGTAAAACTCTTAAAATACGCAATTAGAGTTTCCGGAAATGATTATAAACTTATAAGAAACCCTTGAAATAAAAGTAAATGGATTCGTACTACATTTCCTGCCGTTTTTTACTGACAGACATTACAGGTGGAAAGCTGGTAAATGACCAGAAAACTGATAATATTTACAACTCCGGACACTTTAGGGATCGTTTTCGCTTGAATTTGCTTTCAAATGTTAGGAATTCATGTATATACAGCTCAAAGTTTCTGTAGAAAGTCTGTAAGGAATGACTATACTGCCTATGTTTACAATTGAGGCCGAACTTCTCTGGTGTCTTTTGTGTGAATCAGTTAAAATCCTTACGGTTCCAGTACTTATTTGTTAGAAAACTATCTAATTGTGGTAAAACTCATAAATACGCAATTAGAGTTTCCAGAAATGATTATAAACTTGTAAGAAACCCTTGAAATAAAAGTAAATTGATTCGTACTACATTTCCTGCCGTTTTTTAATCCCAGACATTACCAGTGGAAAGCTGGTAAATGACCAGAAAACTGATAATATTTACAACTCCGGACACTTTAGGGAGCGTTTTCGCTTGAATTTGCTTTCAAATGTTAGGAATTCATGTTTATACAGCTCAAAGTTTCTGTAGAAAGTCTGTAAGGAATGACTATACTGCCTATGTTTACAATTGAGGCCGAACTTCTCTGGTGTCTTTTGTGTGAATCAGTTAAAATCCTTACGGTTCCAGTACTTACTTGTTAGAAAACTTTCTAATTGTGGTAAAACTCTTAAAATACGCAATTAGAGTTTCCAGAAATGATTATAAACTTGTAAGAAACCCTTGAAATAGAAGTAAATGGATTCGTACTACATTTCCTGCCGTTTTTAACTGACAGACATTACCAGTGGAAAGCAGGTAAATGACCAGAAAACGGATAATATTTACAACTCCGGACACTTTAGGGAGCGTTTTCACTTGAATTTGCTTTCAAATGTTAGGAATTCATGTTTATACAGCTCAAAATTTCTGTAGAAGGTCTGTAAGTAAGGACTTCACTGCTAATGTTTACAATTGAGGCCGAACTTCTCTGGCGTCTTTTGTGTGACTCAGTTAAAATCCTTACAGTTCCAGTACTTACTTGTAGGAAAACTCTCTAATTGTGGTAAAACTCTTAAAATACGCAATTAGAGTTTCCGGAAATGATTATAAACTTATAAGAAACCCTTGAAATAAAAGTAAATGGATTCGTACTACATTTCCTGCCGTTTTTTACTGACAGACATTACCAGTGGAAAGCTGGTAAATGACCAGAAAACTGATAATATTTACAACTCCGGACACTTTAGGGATCGTTTTCACTTGAATTTGCTTTCAAATGTTAGGAATTCATGTTTATACAGCTCAAAATTTCTGTAGAAAGTCTGTAAGGAATGACTATACTGCCTATGTTTACAATTGAGGCCGAACTTCTCTGGCGTCTTTCCTGTGAATCAGTTAAAATCCTTACGGTTCAAGTACTTATTTGTAAGAAAACGCTCTAATTATGGTAAAACTCTTAAAATATGCAATTAGAGTTTCCGGAAATGATTATAAACTTGTAAGAAACCCTTGAAATAAAAGTAAATGGATTCGTACTACATTTCCTGCCGTTTTTTACTGACAGACATTACCAGTGGAAAGCTGGTAAATGACCAGAAAACTGATAATATTTACAACTCCGGACACTTTAGGGAGCGTTTTCGCTTGAATTTGCTTTCAAATGTTAGGAATTCATGTTTATACAGCTCAAAGTTTCTGTAGAAAGTCTGTAAGGAATGACTATACTGCCTATGTTTACAATTGAGGCCGAACTTCTCTGGTGTCTTTCGTGTGACTCAGTTAAAATCCTTACGGTTTCAGTACTTACTTGTAAGAAAACTCTCTAATTGTGGTAAAACTCTTAAAATACGCAATTAGAGTTTCCAGAAATGATTATAAACTTGTAAGAAACCCTTGAAATAAAAGTAAATGGATTCGTACTACATTTCCTGCCGTTTTTTAATCCCAGACATTACCAGTTGAAAGCTGGTAAATGACCAGAAAACTGATAATATTTACAACTCCGGACACTTTAGGGAGCGTTTTCACTTGAATTTGCTTTCAAATGTTAGGAATTCATGTTTATACAGCTCAAAATTTCTGTAGAAAGTCTGTAAGGAATGACTATACTGCCTATGTTTACAATTGAGGCCGAACTTCTCTGGCGTCTTTCCTGTGAATCAGTTAAAATCCTTACGGTTCAAGTACTTATTTGAAAGAAAACGCTCTAATTATGGTAAAACTATTAAAATATGCAATTAGAGTTTCCGGAAATGATTATAAACTTGTAAGAAACCCTTGAAATAAAAGTGAATGGATTCGTACTACATTTCCTGCCGTTTTTTACTGACAGACATTACCAGTGGAAAGCTGGTCAATGACCAGAAAACGGATAATATTTACAACTCCGGACACTTTAGGGAGCGTTTTCACTTGAATTTGCTTTCAAATGTTAGGAATTCATGTTTATACAGGTCAAAATTTCTGTAGAAGGTCTGTAAGTAAGGAATTCACTGCTAATGTTTACAATTGAGGCCGAACTTCTCTGGCGTCTTTTGTGTGACTCATTTAAAATCCTTACGGTTCCAGTACTTACTTGTAAGAAAACTCTCTAATTGTGGTAAAACTCTTAAAATACGCAATTAGAGTTTCCAGAAATGATTATAAACTTGTAAGAAACCCTTGAAATAAAAGTAAATGGATTCGTACTACATTTCCTGCCGTTTTTTAATCCCAGACATTACCAGTGGAAAGCTGGTAAATGACCAGAAAACTGATAATATTTACAACTCCGGACACTTTAGGGAGCGTTTTCACTTGAATTTGCTTTCAAATGTTAGGAATTCATATTTATACAGCTCAAAATTTCTGTAGAAGGTCTGTAAGTAAGGACTTCACTGGTAATGTTTACAATTGAGGCCGAACTTCTCTGGCGTCTTTTGTGTGACTCAGTTAAAATCCTTACAGTTCCAGTACTTACTTGTAGGAAAACTCTCTAATTGTGGTAAAACTCTTAAAATACGCAATTAGAGTTTCCGGAAATGATTATAAACTTATAAGAAACCCTTGAAATAAAAGTAAATGGATTCGTACTACATTTCCTGCCGTTTTTTACTGACAGACATTACAGGTGGAAAGCTGGTAAATGACCAGAAAACTGATAATATTTACAACTCCGGACACTTTAGGGATCGTTTTCGCTTGAATTTGCTTTCAAATGTTAGGAATTCATGTTTATACAGCTCAAAGTTTCTGTAGAAAGTCTGTAAGGAATGACTATACTGCCTATGTTTACAATTGAGGCCGAACTTCTCTGGTGTCTTTTGTGTGAATCAGTATAATCCTTACGGTTCCAGTACTTATTTGTTAGAAAACTTTCTAATTGTGGTAAAACTCATAAATACGCAATTAGAGTTTCCAGAAATGATTATAAACTTGTAAGAAACCCTTGAAATAAAAGTAAATTGATTCGTACTACATTTCCTGCCGTTTTTTAATCACAGACATTACCAGTGGAAAGCTGGTAAATGACCAGAAAACTGATAATATTTACAACTCCGGACACTTTAGGGAGCGTTTTCGCTTGAATTTGCTTTCAAATGTTAGGAATTCATGTTTATACAGCTCAAAGTTTCTGTAGAAAGTCTGTAAGGAATGACTATACTGCCTATGTTTACAATTGAGGCCGAACTTCTCTGGTGTCTTTTGTGTGAATCAGTTAAAATCCTTACGGTTCCAGTACTTACTTGTTAGAAAACTTTCTAATTGTGGTAAAACTCTTAAAATACGCAATTAGAGTTTCCAGAAATGATTATAAACTTGTAAGAAACCCTTGAAATAGAAGTAAATGGATTCGTACTACATTTCCTGCCGTTTTTAACTGACAGACATTACCAGTGGAAAGCAGGTAAATGACCAGAAAACGGATAATATTTACAACTCCGGACACTTTAGGGAGCGTTTTCACTTGAATTTGCTTTCAAATGTTAGGAATTCATGTTTATACAGCTCAAAATTTCTGTAGAAGGTCTGTAAGTAAGGACTTCACTGCTAATGTTTACAATTGAGGCCGAACTTCTCTGGCGTCTTTTGTGTGACTCAGTTAAAATCCTTACAGTTCCAGTACTTACTTGTAGGAAAACTCTCTAATTGTGGTAAAACTCTTAAAATACGCAATTAGAGTTTCCGGAAATGATTATAAACTTATAAGAAACCCTTGAAATAAAAGTAAATGGATTCGTACTACATTTCCTGCCGTTTTTTACTGACAGACATTACAGGTGGAAAGCTGGTAAATGACCAGAAAACTGATAATATTTACAACTCCGGACACTTTAGGGATCGTTTTCGCTTGAATTTGCTTTCAAATGTTAGGAATTCATGTTTATACAGCTCAAAGTTTCTGTAGAAAGTCTGTAAGGAATGACTATACTGCCTATGTTTACAATTGAGGCCGAACTTCTCTGGTGTCTTTTGTGTGAATCAGTTAAAATCCTTACGGTTCCAGTACTTACTTGTTAGAAAACTTTCTAATTGTGGTAAAAATCTTAAAATACGCAATTAGAGTTTCCAGAAATGATTATAAACTTGTAAGAAACCCTTGAAATAAAAGTAAATGGATTCGTACTACATTTCCTGCCGTTTTTAACTGACAGACATTACCAGTGGAAAGCTGGTAAATGACCAGAAAACGGATAATATTTACAACTCCGGACACTTTAGGGAGCGTTTTCACTTGAATTTGCTTTCAAATGTTAGGAATTCATGTTTATACAGGTCAAAATTTCTGTAGAAGGTCTATAAGTAAGGACTTCACTGCTAATGTTTACAATTGAGGCCGAACTTCTCTGGCGTCTTTTGTGTGACTCAGTTAAAATTCTTACGGTTCCAGTACTTACTTGTAAGAAAACTCTCTAATTGTGGTAAAACTCTTAAAATACGCAATTAGAGTTTCCAGAAATGATTATAAACTTGTAAGAAACCCTTGAAATAAAAGTAAATGGATTCGTACTACATTTCCTGCCGTTTTTTAATCCCAGACATTACCAGTTGAAAGCTGGTAAATGACCAGAAAACTGATAATATTTACAACTCCGGACACTTTAGGGAGCGTTTTCACTTGAATTTGCTTTCAAATGTTAGGAATTCATGTTTATACAGCTCAAAATTTCTGTAGAAAGTCTGTAAGGAATGACTATACTGCCTATGTTTACAATTGAGGCCGAACTTCTCTGGCGTCTTTCCTGTGAATCAGTTAAAATCCTTACGGTTCAAGTACTTATTTGTAAGAAAACGCTCTAATTATGGTAAAACTATTAAAATATGCAATTAGAGTTTCCAGAAATGATTATAAACTTGTAAGAAACCCTTGAAATAAAAGTAAATGGATTCGTACTACATTTCCTGCCGTTTTTAACTGACAGGCATTACCAGTGGAAAGCTGGTAAATGACCAGAAAACGGATAATATTTACAACTCCGGACACTTTAGGGAGCGTTTTCACTTGAATTTGCTTTCAAATGTTAGGAATTCATGTTTATACAGGTCAAAATTTCTGTAGAAGGTCTGTAAGTAAGGACTTCACTGCTAATGTTTACAATTGAGGCCGAACTTCTCTGGCGTCTTTTGTGTGACTCAGTTAAAATCCTTACGGTTCCAGTACTTACTTGTAAGAAAACTCTCTAATTGTGGTAAAACTCTTAAAATACGCAATTAGAGTTTCCAGAAATGATTATAAACTTGTAAGAAACCCTTGAAATAAAAGTAAATGGATTCGTACTACATTTCCTGCCGTTTTTTAATCCCAGACATTACCAGTTGAAAGCTGGTCAATGACCAGAAAACTGATAATATTTACAACTCCGGACATTTTAGGGAGCGTTTTCTCTTGAATTTGCTTTCAAATGTTAGGAATTCATGTTAATACAGCTCAAAATTTCTGTAGAAAGTCTGTAAGGAATGACTATACTGCCTATGTTTACAATTGAGGCCGAACTTCTCTGGCGTCTTTCCTGTGAATCAGTTAAAATCCTTACGGTTCCAGTACTTATTTGTAAGAAAACTCTCTAATTGTGGTAAAACTCTTAAATACGCAATTAGAGTTTCCAGAAATGATTATAAACTTGTAAGAAACCCTTGAAATAAAAGTGAATGGATTCGTACTACATTTCCTGCCGTTTTTTACTGACAGACATTACCAGTGGAAAGCTTGTAAATGACCAGAAAACTGATAATATTTACAACTCCGGACACTTTAGGGAGCGTTTTCGCTTGAATTTGCTTTCAAATGTTAGGAATTCATGTTAATACAGCTCAAAATTTCTGTAGAAAGTCTGTAAGGAATGACTATACTGCCTATGTTTAAAATTGAGGCCGAACTTCTCTGGTGTCTTTTGTGTGACTCAGTTAAAATCCTTACGGTTTCAGTACTTACTTGTAAGAAAACTTTCTAATTGTGGTAAAACTCTTAAAATACGCAATTAGAGTTTCCAGAAATGATTATAAACTTGTAAGAAACCCTTGAAATAAAAGTAAATGGATTCGTACTACATTTCCTGCCGTTTTTAACTGACAGACATTACCAGTGGAAAGCTGGTAAATGACCAGAAAACGGATAATATTTACAACTCCGGACACTTTAGGGAGCGTTTTCACTTGAATTTGCTTTCAAATGTTAGGAATTCATGTTTATACAGCTCAAAATTTCTGTAGAAGGTCTGTAAGTAAGGACTTCACTGCTAATGTTTACAATTGAGGCCGAACTTCTCTGGCGTCTTTCCTGTGAATCAGTTAAAATCCTTACGGTTTCAGTACTTACTTGTAAGAAAACTCTCTAATTGTGGTAAAACTCTTAAAATACGCAATTAGAGTTTCCAGAAATTATTATAAACTTGCAAGAAACCCTTGAAATAAAAGTAAATGGATTCGTACTACATTTCCTGCCGTTTTTTAATCACAGACATTACCAGTTGAAAGCTGGTCAATGACCAGAAAACTGATAATATTTACAACTCCGGACACTTTAGGGAGCGTTTTCACTTGAATTTGCTTTCAAATGTTAGGAATTCATGTTTATACAGCTCAAAATTTCTGTAGAAAGTCTGTAAGGAATGACTATACTGCCTATGTTTACAATTGAGGCCGAACTTCTCTGGTGTCTTTTGTGTGAATCAGTTAAAATCCTTACGGTTCCAGTACTTACTTGTAAGAAAACTCTCTAATTGTGGTAAAACTCTTAAATACGCAATTAGAGTTTCCAGAAATGATTATAAACTTGTAAGAAACCCTTGAAATAAAAGTGAATGGATTCGTACTACATTTCCTGCCGTTTTTTACTGACAGACATTACCAGTGGAAAGCTAGTAAATGACCAGAAAACTGATAATATTTACAACTCCGGACACTTTAGGGAGCGTTTTCACTTGAATTTGCTTTCAAATGTTAGGAATTCATGTTTATACAGCTCAAAATTTCTGTAGAAGGTCTGTAAGCAAGGACTTCACTGCTAATGTTTACAATTGAGGCCGAACTTCTCTGGCGTCTTTCCTGTGAATCAGTTAAAATCCTTACGGTTCCAGTACTTACTTGTAAGAAAACTCTCTAATTGTGGTAAAACTCTTAAAATACGCAATTAGAGTTTCCAGAAATGATTATAAACTTGTAAGAAACCCTTGAAATAAAAGTGAATGGATTCGTACTACATTTCCTGCCGTTTTTTACTGACAGACATTACCAGTGGAAAGCTGGTAAATGACCAGAAAACTGATAATATTTACAACTCCGGACACTTTAGGAAGCGTTTTCACTTGAATTTGCTTTCAAATGTTAGGAATTCATGTTTATACAGCTCAAAATTTCTGTAGAAGGTCTGTAAGTAAGGACTTCACTGCTAATGTTCACAATTGAGGCCGAACTTCTCTGGCGTCTTTCCTGTGAATCAGTTAAAATTCTTACGGTTCCAGTACTTACTTGTAAGAAAACTCTCTAATTGTGGTAAAACTCTTAAAATACGCAATTAGAGTTTCCAGAAATGATTATAAACTTATAAGAAACCCTTGAAATAAAAGTAAATGGATTCGTACTACATTTCCTGCCGTTTTTTACTGACAGACATTACAGGTGGAAAGCTGGAAAAGGACCAGAAAACTGATAATATTTACAACTCCGGACACTTTAGGGAGCGTTTTCACTTGAATTTGCTTTCAAATGTTAGGAATTCATGTTAATACAGCTCAAAATTTCTGTAGAAAGTCTGTAAGGAATGACTATACTGCCTATGTTTACAATTGAGGCCGAACTTCTCTGGTGTCTTTTGTGTGAATCAGTTAAAATCCTTACGGTTCCAGTACTTACTTGTAAGAAAACTTTCTAATTGTGGTAAAACTCTTAAAATACGCAATTAGAGTTTCCAGAAATGATTATAAACTTGTAAGAAACCCTTGAAATAAAAGGAAATGGATTCGTACTACATTTCCTGCCGTTTTTTAATCCCAGACATTACCAGTGGAAAGCTGTAAATGACCAGAAAACTGATAATATTTACAACTCCGGACACTTTAGGGAGCGTTTTCACTTGAATTTTCTTTCAAATGTTAGGAATTCATGTTAATACAGCTCAAAATTTCTGTAGAAAGTCTGTAAGGAATGACTATACTGCCTATGTTTACAATTGAGGCCGAACTTCTCTGGTGTCTTTTGTGTGACTCAGTTAAAATCCTTACGGTTCCAGTACTTACTTGTAAGAAAACTTTCTAATTGTGGTAAAACTCTTAAAATACGCAATTAGAGTTTCCAGAAATGATTATAAACTTGTAAGAAACCCTTGAAATAAAAGTAAATGGATTCGTACTACATTTCCTGCCGTTTTTTAATCCCAGACATTACCAGTGGAAAGCTGGTAAATGACCAGAAAACTGATAATATTTACAACTCCGGACACTTTAGGGAGCGTTTTCACTTGAATTTGCTTTCAAATGTTAGGAATTCATATTTATACAGCTCAAAATTTCTGTAGAAGGTCTGTAAGTAAGGACTTCACTGCTAATGTTTACAATTGAGGCCGAACTTCTCTGGCGTCTTTCCTGTGAATCAGTTAAAATTCTTACGGTTCCAGTACTTACTTGTAAGAAAACTCTCTAATTGTGGTAAAACTCTTAAAATACGCAATTAGAGTTTCCAGAAATGATTATAAACTTATAAGAAACCCTTGAAATAAAAGTAAATGGATTCGTACTACATTTCCTGCCGTTTTTTACTGACAGACATTACAGGTGGAAAGCTGGTAAATGACCAGAAAACTGATAATATTTACAACTCCGGACACTTTAGGGAGCGTTTTCACTTGAATTTGCTTTCAAATGTTAGGAATTCATGTTAATACAGCTCAAAATTTCTGTAGAAAGTCTGTAAGGAATGACTATACTGCCTATGTTTACAATTGAGGCCGAACTTCTCTGGTGTCTTTTGTGTGAATCAGTTAAAATCCTTACGGTTCCAGTACTTACTTGTAAGAAAACTTTCTAATTGTGGTAAAACTCTTAAAATACGCAATTAGAGTTTCCAGAAATGATTATAAACTTGTAAGAAACCCTTGAAATAAAAGGAAATGGATTCGTACTACATTTCCTGCCGTTTTTTAATCCCAGACATTACCAGTGGAAAGCTGTAAATGACCAGAAAACTGATAATATTTACAACTCCGGACACTTTAGGGAGCGTTTTCACTTGAATTTTCTTTCAAATGTTAGGAATTCATGTTAATACAGCTCAAAATTTCTGTAGAAAGTCTGTAAGGAATGACTATACTGCCTATGTTTACAATTGAGGCCGAACTTCTCTGGTGTCTTTTGTGTGACTCAGTTAAAATCCTTACGGTTCCAGTACTTACTTGTAAGAAAACTTTCTAATTGTGGTAAAACTCTTAAAATACGCAATTAGAGTTTCCAGAAATGATTATAAACTTGTAAGAAACCCTTGAAATAAAAGTAAATGGATTCGTACTACATTTCCTGCCGTTTTTTAATCCCAGACATTACCAGTGGAAAGCTGGTAAATGACCAGAAAACTGATAATATTTACAACTCCGGACACTTTAGGGAGCGTTTTCACTTGAATTTGCTTTCAAATGTTAGGAATTCATATTTATACAGCTCAAAATTTCTGTAGAAGGTCTGTAAGTAAGGACTTCACTGGTAATGTTTACAATTGAGGCCGAACTTCTCTGGCGTCTTTTGTGTGACTCAGTTAAAATCCTTACAGTTCCAGTACTTACTTGTAGGAAAACTCTCTAATTGTGGTAAAACTCTTAAAATACGCAATTAGAGTTTCCGGAAATGATTATAAACTTATAAGAAACCCTTGAAATAAAAGTAAATGGATTCGTACTACATTTCCTGCCGTTTTTTACTGACAGACATTACAGGTGGAAAGCTGGAAAATGACCAGAAAACTGATAATATTTACAACTCCGGACACTTTAGGGATCGTTTTCGCTTGAATTTGCTTTCAAATGTTAGGAATTCATGTTTATACAGCTCAAAGTTTCTGTAGAAAGTCTGTAAGGAATGACTATACTGCCTATGTTTACAATTGAGGCCGAACTTCTCTGGTGTCTTTTGTGTGAATCAGTTAAAATCCTTACGGTTCCAGTACTTACTTGTAAGAAAACTCTCTAATTGTGGTAAAAATCTTAAAATACGCAATTAGAGTTTCCAGAAATGATTATAAACTTGTAAGAAACCCTTGAAATAAAAGTAAATGGATTCGTACTACATTTCCTGCCGTTTTTAACTGACAGACATTACCAGTGGAAAGCTGGTAAATGACCAGAAAACGGATAATATTTACAACTCCGGACACTTTAGGGAGCGTTTTCACTTGAATTTGCTTTCAAATGTTAGGAATTCATGTTTATACAGGTCAAAATTTCTGTAGAAGGTCTATAAGTAAGGACTTCACTGCTAATGTTTACAATTGAGGCCGAACTTCTCTGGCGTCTTTTGTGTGACTCAGTTAAAATCCTTACGGTTCCAGTACTTACTTGTAAGAAAACTCTCTAATTGTGGTAAAACTCTTAAAATACGCAATTAGAGTTTCCAGAAATGATTATAAACTTGTAAGAAACCCTTGAAATAAAAGTAAATGGATTCGTACTACATTTCCTGCCGTTTTTTAATCCCAGACATTACCAGTTGAAAGCTGGTAAATGACCAGAAAACTGATAATATTTACAACTCCGGACACTTTAGGGAGCGTTTTCACTTGAAGTTGCTTTCAAATGTTAGGAATTCATGTTTATACAGCTCAAAATTTCTGTAGAAGGTCTGTAAGTAAGGACTTCACTGCTAATGTTTACAATTGAGGCCGAACTTCTCTGGCGTCTTTCCTGTGAATCAGTTAAAATTCTTACGGTTCCAGTACTTACTTGTAAGAAAACTCTCTAATTGTGGTAAAACTCTTAAAATACGCAATTAGAGTTTCCAGAAATGATTATAAACTTATAAGAAACCCTTGAAATAAAAGTAAATGGATTCGTACTACATTTCCTGCCGTTTTTTACTGACAGACATTACAGGTGGAAAGCTGGTAAATGACCAGAAAACTGATAATATTTACAACTCCGGACACTTTAGGGAGCGTTTTCACTTGAATTTGCTTTCAAATGTTAGGAATTCATGTTAATACAGCTCAAAATTTCTGTAGAAAGTCTGTAAGGAATGACTATACTGCCTATGTTTACAATTGAGGCCGAACTTCTCTGGTGTCTTTTGTGTGAATCAGTTAAAATCCTTACGGTTCCAGTACTTACTTGTAAGAAAACTTTCTAATTGTGGTAAAACTCTTAAAATACGCAATTAGAGTTTCCAGAAATGATTATAAACTTGTAAGAAACCCTTGAAATAAAAGGAAATGGATTCGTACTACATTTCCTGCCGTTTTTTAATCCCAGACATTACCAGTGGAAAGCTGTAAATGACCAGAAAACTGATAATATTTACAACTCCGGACACTTTAGGGAGCGTTTTCACTTGAATTTTCTTTCAAATGTTAGGAATTCATGTTAATACAGCTCAAAATTTCTGTAGAAAGTCTGTAAGGAATGACTATACTGCCTATGTTTACAATTGAGGCCGAACTTCTCTGGCGTCTTTCCTGTGAACCAGTTAAAATTCTTACGGTTCCAGTACTTACTTGTAAGAAAACTCTCTAATTGTGGTAAAACTCTTAAAATACGCAATTAGAGTTTCCAGAAATGATTATAAACTTATAAGAAACCCTTAAAATAAAAGTAAATGGATTCGTACTACATTTCCTGCCGTTTTTTAATCCCAGACATTACCAGTGGAAAGCTTGTAAATGACCAGAAAACTGATAATATTTACAACTCCGGACACTTTACGGAGAGTTTTCGCTTGAATTTGCTTTCAAATGTTAGGAATTCATGTTTATACAGCTCAAAGTTTCTGTAGAAAGTCTGTAAGGAATGACTATACTGCCTATGTTTACAATTGAGGCCGAACTTCTCTGGTGTCTTTTGTGTGACTCAGTTAAAATCCTTACGGTTCCAGTACTTACTTGTAAGAAAACTTTCTAATTGTGGTAAAACTCTTAAAATACGCAATTAGAGTTTCCAGAAATGATTATAAACTTGTAAGAAACCCTTGAAATAAAAGTAAATGGATTCGTACTACATTTTCTGCCGTTTTTAACTGACAGACATTACCAGTGGAAAGCTGGTAAATGACCAGAAAACGGATAATATTTACAACTCCGGACACTTTAGGGAGCGTTTTCACTTGAATTTGCTTTCAAATGTTAGGAATTCATGTTTATACAGCTCAAAATTTCTGTAGAAGGTCTGTAAGTAAGGACTTCACTGCTAATGTTTACAATTGAGGCCGAACTTCTCTGGCGTCTTTTGTGTGACTCAGTTAAAATCCTTACGGTTCCAGTACTTACTTGTAAGAAAACTCTCTAATTGTGGTAAAACTCTTAAATACGCAATTAGAGTTTCCAGAAATGATTATAAACTTGTAAGAAACCCTTGAAATAAAAGTAAATTGATTCGTACTACATTTCCTGCCGTTTTTTAATCCCAGACATTACCAGTGGAAAGCTGGTAAATGACCAGAAAACTGATAATATTTACAACTCCGGACACTTTAGGGAGCGTTTTCGCTTGAATTTGCTTTCAAATGTTAGGAATTCATGTTTATACAGCTCAAAGTTTCTGTAGAAAGTCTGTAAGGAATGACTATACTGCCTATGTTTACAATTGAGGCCGAACTTCTCTGGTGTCTTTTGTGTGAATCATTTAAAATCCTTACGGTTCCAGTACTTACTTGTAAGAAAACTCTCTAATTGTGGTAAAACTCTTAAATACGCAATTAGAGTTTCCAGAAATGATTATAAACTTGTAAGAAACCCTTGAAATAAAAGTGAATCGATTCGTACTACATTTCCTGCCGTTTTTTACTGACAGACATTACCAGTGGAAAGCTGGTAAATGACCAGAAAACTGATAATATTTACAACTCCGGACACTTTAGGGAGCGTTTTCACTTGAATTTGCTTTCAAATGTTAGGAATTCATGTTTATACAGCTCAAAATTTCTGTAGAAGGTCTGTAAGTAAGGACTTCACTGCTAATGTTTACAATTGAGGCCGAACTTCTCTGGCGTCTTTCCTGTGAATCAGTTAAAATCCTTACGGTTTCAGTACTTACTTGTAAGAAAACTCTCTAATTGTGGTAAAACTCTTAAAATACGCAATTAGAGTTTCCAGAAATGATTATAAACTTGCAAGAAACCCTTGAAATAAAAGTAAATGGATTCGTACTACATTTCCTGCCGTTTTTTAATCACAGACATTACCAGTGGAAAGCTGGTCAATGACCAGAAAACTGATAATATTTACAACTCCGGACACTTTAGGGAGCGTTTTCACTTGAATTTGCTTTCAAATGTTAGGAATTCATGTTTATACAGCTCAAAATTTCTGTAGAAAGTCTGTAAGGAATGACTATACTGCCTATGTTTACAATTGAGGCCGAACTTCTCTGGTGTCTTTTGTGTGACTCAGTTAAAATCCTTACGGTTCCAGTACTTACTTGTAAGAAAACTCTCTAATTGTGGTAAAACTCTTAAATACGCAATTAGAGTTTCCAGAAATGATTATAAACTTGTAAGAAACCCTTGAAATAAAAGTGAATGGATTCGTACTACATTTCCTGCCGTTTTTTACTGACAGACATTACCAGTGGAAAGCTAGTAAATGACCAGAAAACTGATAATATTTACAACTCCGGACACTTTAGGGAGCGTTTTCACTTGAATTTGCTTTCAAATGTTAGGAATTCATGTTTATACAGCTCAAAATTTCTGTAGAAGGTCTGTAAGCAAGGACTTCACTGCTAATGTTTACAATTGAGGCCGAACTTCTCTGGCGTCTTTCCTGTGAATCAGTTAAAATCCTTACGGTTCCAGTACTTACTTGTAAGAAAACTCTCTAATTGTGGTAAAACTCTTAAAATACGCAATTAGAGTTTCCAGAAATGATTATAAACTTGTAAGAAACCCTTGAAATAAAAGTGAATGGATTCGTACTACATTTCCTGCCGTTTTTTACTGACAGACATTACCAGTGGAAAGCTGGTAAATGACCAGAAAACTGATAATATTTACAACTCCGGACACTTTAGGAAGCGTTTTCACTTGAATTTGCTTTCAAATGTTAGGAATTCATGTTTATACACCTCAAAATTTCTGTAGAAGGTCTGTAAGTAAGGACTTCACTGCTAATGTTCACAATTGAGGCCGAACTTCTCTGGCGTCTTTCCTGTGAATCAGTTAAAATTCTTACGGTTCCAGTACTTACTTGTAAGAAAACTCTCTAATTGTGGTAAAACTCTTAAAATACGCAATTAGAGTTTCCAGAAATGATTATAAACTTATAAGAAACCCTTGAAATAAAAGTAAATGGATTCGTACTACATTTCCTGCCGTTTTTTACTGACAGACATTACAGGTGGAAAGCTGGTAAATGACCAGAAAACTGATAATATTTACAACTCCGGACACTTTAGGGAGCGTTTTCACTTGAATTTGCTTTCAAGTGTTAGGAATTCATGTTAATACAGCTCAAAATTTCTGTAGAAAGTCTGTAAGGAATGACTATACTGCCTATGTTTACAATTGAGGCCGAACTTCTCTGGTGTCTTTTGTGTGACTCAGTTAAAATCCTTACGGTTCCAGTACTTACTTGTAAGAAAACTTTCTAATTGTGGTAAAACTCTTAAAATACGCAATTAGAGTTTCCAGAAATGATTATAAACTTGTAAGAAACCCTTGAAATAAAAGTAAATGGATTCGTACTACATTTTCTGCCGTTTTTAACTGACAGACATTACCAGTGGAAAGCTGGTAAATGACCAGAAAACGGATAATATTTACAACTCCGGACACTTTAGGGAGCGTTTTCACTTGAATTTGCTTTCAAATGTTAGGAATTCATGTTTATACAGCTCAAAATTTCTGTAGAAGGTCTGTAAGTAAGGACTTCACTGCTAATGTTTACAATTGAGGCCGAACTTCTCTGGCGTCTTTTGTGTGACTCAGTTAAAATCCTTACGGTTCCAGTACTTACTTGTAAGAAAACTCTCTAATTGTTGTAAAACTCTTAAATAAGCAATTAGAGTTTCCAGAAATGATTATAAACTTGTAAGAAACCCTTGAAATAAAAGTGAATGGATTCGTACTACATTTCCTGCCGTTTTTTACTGACAGACATTACCAGTGGAAAGCTAGTAAATGACCAGAAAACTGATAATATTTACAACTCCGGACACTTTAGGGAGCGTTTTCACTTGAATTTGCTTTCAAATGTTAGGAATTCATGTTTATACAGCTCAAAATTTCTGTAGAAGGTCTGTAAGTAAGGACTTCACTGCTAATGTTTACAATTGAGGCCGAACTTCTCTGGCGTCTTTCCTGTGAATCAGTTAAAATTCTTACGGTTCCAGTACTTACTTGTAAGAAAACTCTCTAATTGTGGTAAAACTCTTAAAATACGCAATTAGAGTTTCCAGAAATGATTATAAACTTATAAGAAACCCTTGAAATAAAAGTAAATGGATTCGTACTACATTTCCTGCCGTTTTTTACTGACAGACATTACAGGTGGAAAGCTGGAAAAGGACCAGAAAACTGATAATATTTACAACTCCGGACACTTTAGGGAGCGTTTTCACTTGAATTTGCTTTCAAATGTTAGGAATTCATGTTAATACAGCTCAAAATTTCTGTAGAAAGTCTGTAAGGAATGACTATACTGCCTATGTTTACAATTGAGGCCGAACTTCTCTGGTGTCTTTTGTGTGAATCAGTTAAAATCCTTACGGTTCCAGTACTTACTTGTAAGAAAACTTTCTAATTGTGGTAAAACTCTTAAAATACGCAATTAGAGTTTCCAGAAATGATTATAAACTTGTAAGAAACCCTTGAAATAAAAGGAAATGGATTCGTACTACATTTCCTGCCGTTTTTTAATCCCAGACATTACCAGTGGAAAGCTGTAAATGACCAGAAAACTGATAATATTTATAACTCCGGACACTTTAGGGAGCGTTTTCACTTGAATTTTCTTTCAAATGTTAGGAATTCATGTTAATACAGCTCAAAATTTCTGTAGAAAGTCTGTAAGGAATGACTATACTGCCTATGTTTACAATTGAGGCCGAACTTCTCTGGCGTCTTTCCTGTGAACCAGTTAAAATTCTTACGGTTCCAGTACTTACTTGTAAGAAAACTCTCTAATTGTGGTAAAACTCTTAAAATACGCAATTAGAGTTTC
Organism: Myotis daubentonii; assembly: GCF_963259705.1. Lineage (NCBI taxonomy): Eukaryota > Metazoa > Chordata > Mammalia > Chiroptera > Vespertilionidae > Myotis > Myotis daubentonii. The sequence continues at coordinate 251,101 of NW_026775543.1, read as the reverse complement.
CAGAAATGATTATAAACTTATAAGAAACCCTTAAAATAAAAGTAAATGGATTCGTACTACATTTCCTGCCGTTTTTTAATCCCAGACATTACCAGTGGAAAGCTTGTAAATGACCAGAAAACTGATAATATTTACAACTCCGGACACTTTACAGAGAGTTTTCGCTTGAATTTGCTTTCAAATGTTAGGAATTCATGTTTATACAGCTCAAAGTTTCTGTAGAAAGTCTGTAAGTAAGGACTTCACTGCTAATGTTTACAATTGAGGCCGAACTTCTCTGGCGTCTTTCCTGTGAATCAGTTAAAATCCTTACAGTTCCAGTACTTACTTGTAAGAAAACTCTCTAATTGTGGTAAAACTCTTAAATACGCAATTAGAGTTTCCAGAAATGATTATAAACTTGTAAGAAACCCTTGAAATAAAAGTGAATGGATTCGTACTACATTTCCTGCCGTTTTTTACTGACAGACATTACCAGTGGAAAGCTAGTAAATGACCAGAAAACTGATAATATTTACAACTCCGGACACTTTAGGGAGCGTTTTCACTTGAATTTGCTTTCAAATGTTAGGAATTCATGTTTATACAGCTCAAAATTTCTGTAGAAGGTCTGTAAGCAAGGACTTCACTGCTAATGTTTACAATTGAGGCCGAACTTCTCTGGCGTCTTTCCTGTGAATCAGTTAAAATCCTTACGGTTCCAGTACTTACTTGTAAGAAAACTCTCTAATTGTGGTAAAACTCTTAAAATACGCAATTAGAGTTTCCAGAAATGATTATAAACTTGTAAGAAACCCTTGAAATAAAAGTGAATGGATTCGTACTACATTTCCTGCCGTTTTTTACTGACAGACATTACCAGTGGAAAGCTGGTAAATGACCAGAAAACTGATAATATTTACAACTCCGGACACTTTAGGGAGCGTTTTCACTTGAATTTGCTTTCAAATGTTAGGAATTCATATTTATACAGCTCAAAATTTCTGTAGAAGGTCTGTAAGTAAGGACTTCACTGCTAATGTTTACAATTGAGGCCGAACTTCTCTGGCGTCTTTCCTGTGAATCAGTTAAAATTCTTACGGTTCCAGTACTTACTTGTAAGAAAACTCTCTAATTGTGGTAAAACTCTTAAAATACGCAATTAGAGTTTCCAGAAATGATTATAAACTTATAAGAAACCCTTGAAATAAAAGTAAATGGATTCGTACTACATTTCCTGCCGTTTTTTACTGACAGACATTACAGGTGGAAAGCTGGTAAATGACCAGAAAACTGATAATATTTACAACTCCGGACACTTTAGGGAGCGTTTTCACTTGAATTTGCTTTCAAATGTTAGGAATTCATGTTAATACAGCTCAAAATTTCTGTAGAAAGTCTGTAAGGAATGACTATACTGCCTATGTTTACAATTGAGGCCGAACTTCTCTGGTGTCTTTTGTGTGAATCAGTTAAAATCCTTACGGTTCCAGTACTTACTTGTAAGAAAACTTTCTAATTGTGGTAAAACTCTTAAAATACGCAATTAGAGTTTCCAGAAATGATTATAAACTTGTAAGAAACCCTTGAAATAAAAGGAAATGGATTCGTACTACATTTCCTGCCGTTTTTTAATCCCAGACATTACCAGTGGAAAGCTGTAAATGACCAGAAAACTGATAATATTTACAACTCCGGACACTTTAGGGAGCGTTTTCACTTGAATTTTCTTTCAAATGTTAGGAATTCATGTTAATACAGCTCAAAATTTCTGTAGAAAGTCTGTAAGGAATGACTATACTGCCTATGTTTACAATTGAGGCCGAACTTCTCTGGTGTCTTTTGTGTGACTCAGTTAAAATCCTTACGGTTCCAGTACTTACTTGTAAGAAAACTTTCTAATTGTGGTAAAACTCTTAAAATACGCAATTAGAGTTTCCAGAAATGATTATAAACTTGTAAGAAACCCTTGAAATAAAAGTAAATGGATTCGTACTACATTTCCTGCCGTTTTTTAATCCCAGACATTACCAGTGGAAAGCTGGTAAATGACCAGAAAACTGATAATATTTACAACTCCGGACACTTTAGGGAGCGTTTTCACTTGAATTTGCTTTCAAATGTTAGGAATTCATATTTATACAGCTCAAAATTTCTGTAGAAGGTCTGTAAGTAAGGACTTCACTGGTAATGTTTACAATTGAGGCCGAACTTCTCTGGCGTCTTTTGTGTGACTCAGTTAAAATCCTTACAGTTCCAGTACTTACTTGTAGGAAAACTCTCTAATTGTGGTAAAACTCTTAAAATACGCAATTAGAGTTTCCGGAAATGATTATAAACTTATAAGAAACCCTTGAAATAAAAGTAAATGGATTCGTACTACATTTCCTGCCGTTTTTTACTGACAGACATTACAGGTGGAAAGCTGGAAAATGACCAGAAAACTGATAATATTTACAACTCCGGACACTTTAGGGATCGTTTTCGCTTGAATTTGCTTTCAAATGTTAGGAATTCATGTTTATACAGCTCAAAGTTTCTGTAGAAAGTCTGTAAGGAATGACTATACTGCCTATGTTTACAATTGAGGCCGAACTTCTCTGGTGTCTTTTGTGTGAATCAGTTAAAATCCTTACGGTTCCAGTACTTATTTGTTAGAAAACTTTCTAATTGTGGTAAAACTCATAAATACGCAATTAGAGTTTCCAGAAATGATTATAAACTTGTAAGAAACCCTTGAAATAAAAGTAAATTGATTCGTACTACATTTCCTGCCGTTTTTTAATCACAGACATTACCAGTGGAAAGCTGGTAAATGACCAGAAAACTGATAATATTTACAACTCCGGACACTTTAGGGAGCGTTTTCGCTTGAATTTGCTTTCAAATGTTAGGAATTCATGTTTATACAGCTCAAAGTTTCTGTAGAAAGTCTGTAAGGAATGACTATACTGCCTATGTTTACAATTGAGGCCGAACTTCTCTGGTGTCTTTTGTGTGAATCAGTTAAAATCCTTACGGTTCCAGTACTTACTTGTTAGAAAACTTTCTAATTGTGGTAAAACTCTTAAAATACGCAATTAGAGTTTCCAGAAATGATTATAAACTTGTAAGAAACCCTTGAAATAGAAGTAAATGGATTCGTACTACATTTCCTGCCGTTTTTAACTGACAGACATTACCAGTGGAAAGCAGGTAAATGACCAGAAAACGGATAATATTTACAACTCCGGACACTTTAGGGAGCGTTTTCACTTGAATTTGCTTTCAAATGTTAGGAATTCATGTTTATACAGCTCAAAATTTCTGTAGAAGGTCTGTAAGTAAGGACTTCACTGCTAATGTTTACAATTGAGGCCGAACTTCTCTGGCGTCTTTTGTGTGACTCAGTTAAAATCCTTACAGTTCCAGTACTTACTTGTAGGAAAACTCTCTAATTGTGGTAAAACTCTTAAAATACGCAATTAGAGTTTCCGGAAATGATTATAAACTTATAAGAAACCCTTGAAATAAAAGTAAATGGATTCGTACTACATTTCCTGCCGTTTTTTACTGACAGACATTACAGGTGGAAAGCTGGTAAATGACCAGAAAACTGATAATATTTACAACTCCGGACACTTTAGGGATCGTTTTCGCTTGAATTTGCTTTCAAATGTTAGGAATTCATGTTTATACAGCTCAAAGTTTCTGTAGAAAGTCTGTAAGGAATGACTATACTGCCTATGTTTACAATTGAGGCCGAACTTCTCTGGTGTCTTTTGTGTGAATCAGTTAAAATCCTTACGGTTCCAGTACTTACTTGTTAGAAAACTTTCTAATTGTGGTAAAAATCTTAAAATACGCAATTAGAGTTTCCAGAAATGATTATAAACTTGTAAGAAACCCTTGAAATAAAAGTAAATGGATTCGTACTACATTTCCTGCCGTTTTTAACTGACAGACATTACCAGTGGAAAGCTGGTAAATGACCAGAAAACGGATAATATTTACAACTCCGGACACTTTAGGGAGCGTTTTCACTTGAATTTGCTTTCAAATGTTAGGAATTCATGTTTATACAGGTCAAAATTTCTGTAGAAGGTCTATAAGTAAGGACTTCACTGCTAATGTTTACAATTGAGGCCGAACTTCTCTGGCGTCTTTTGTGTGACTCAGTTAAAATCCTTACGGTTCCAGTACTTACTTGTAAGAAAACTCTCTAATTGTGGTAAAACTCTTAAAATACGCAATTAGAGTTTCCAGAAATGATTATAAACTTGTAAGAAACCCTTGAAATAAAAGTAAATGGATTCGTACTACATTTCCTGCCGTTTTTTAATCCCAGACATTACCAGTTGAAAGCTGGTAAATGACCAGAAAACTGATAATATTTACAACTCCGGACACTTTAGGGAGCGTTTTCACTTGAATTTGCTTTCAAATGTTAGGAATTCATGTTTATACAGCTCAAAATTTCTGTAGAAAGTCTGTAAGGAATGACTATACTGCCTATGTTTACAATTGAGGCCGAACTTCTCTGGCGTCTTTCCTGTGAATCAGTTAAAATCCTTACGGTTCAAGTACTTATTTGTAAGAAAACGCTCTAATTATGGTAAAACTATTAAAATATGCAATTAGAGTTTCCAGAAATGATTATAAACTTGTAAGAAACCCTTGAAATAAAAGTAAATGGATTCGTACTACATTTCCTGCCGTTTTTAACTGACAGGCATTACCAGTGGAAAGCTGGTAAATGACCAGAAAACGGATAATATTTACAACTCCGGACACTTTAGGGAGCGTTTTCACTTGAATTTGCTTTCAAATGTTAGGAATTCATGTTTATACAGGTCAAAATTTCTGTAGAAGGTCTGTAAGTAAGGACTTCACTGCTAATGTTTACAATTGAGGCCGAACTTCTCTGGCGTCTTTTGTGTGACTCAGTTAAAATCCTTACGGTTCCAGTACTTACTTGTAAGAAAACTCTCTAATTGTGGTAAAACTCTTAAAATACGCAATTAGAGTTTCCAGAAATGATTATAAACTTGTAAGAAACCCTTGAAATAAAAGTAAATGGATTCGTACTACATTTCCTGCCGTTTTTTAATCCCAGACATTACCAGTTGAAAGCTGGTCAATGACCAGAAAACTGATAATATTTACAACTCCGGACATTTTAGGGAGCGTTTTCTCTTGAATTTGCTTTCAAATGTTAGGAATTCATGTTAATACAGCTCAAAATTTCTGTAGAAAGTCTGTAAGGAATGACTATACTGCCTATGTTTACAATTGAGGCCGAACTTCTCTGGCGTCTTTCCTGTGAATCAGTTAAAATCCTTACGGTTCCAGTACTTATTTGTAAGAAAACTCTCTAATTGTGGTAAAACTCTTAAATACGCAATTAGAGTTTCCAGAAATGATTATAAACTTGTAAGAAACCCTTGAAATAAAAGTGAATGGATTCGTACTACATTTCCTGCCGTTTTTTACTGACAGACATTACCAGTGGAAAGCTTGTAAATGACCAGAAAACTGATAATATTTACAACTCCGGACACTTTAGGGAGCGTTTTCGCTTGAATTTGCTTTCAAATGTTAGGAATTCATGTTAATACAGCTCAAAATTTCTGTATAAAGTCTGTAAGGAATGACTATACTGCCTATGTTTAAAATTGAGGCCGAACTTCTCTGGTGTCTTTTGTGTGACTCAGTTAAAATCCTTACGGTTTCAGTACTTACTTGTAAGAAAACTTTCTAATTGTGGTAAAACTCTTAAAATACGCAATTAGAGTTTCCAGAAATGATTATAAACTTGTAAGAAACCCTTGAAATAAAAGTAAATGGATTCGTACTACATTTCCTGCCGTTTTTAACTGACAGACATTACCAGTGGAAAGCTGGTAAATGACCAGAAAACGGATAATATTTACAACTCCGGACACTTTAGGGAGCGTTTTCACTTGAATTTGCTTTCAAATGTTAGGAATTCATGTTTATACAGCTCAAAATTTCTGTAGAAGGTCTGTAAGTAAGGACTTCACTGCTAATGTTTACAATTGAGGCCGAACTTCTCTGGTGTCTTTCCTGTGAATCAGTTAAAATCCTTACGGTTCCAGTACTTACTTGTAAGAAAACTCTCTAATTGTGGTAAAACTCTTAAAATACGCAATTAGATTTTCCAGAAATGATTATATACTTGTAAGAAACCCTTGAAATAAAAGTAAATGGATTCGTACTACATTTCCTGCCGTTTTTTAATCCCAGACATTACCAGTGGAAAGCTGGTAAATGACCAGAAAACTGATAATATTTACAACTCCGGACACTTTAGGGAGCGTTTTCGCTTGAATTTGCTTTCAAATGTTAGGAATTCATGTTTATACAGCTCAAAGTTTCTGTAGAAAGTCTGTAAGGAATGACTATACTGCCTATGTTTACAATTGAGGCCGAACTTCTCTGGTGTCTTTTGTGTGAATCAGTTAAAATCCTTACGGTTCCAGTACTTACTTGTTAGAAAACTTTCTAATTGTGGTAAAACTCTTAAAATACGCAATTAGAGTTTCCAGAAATGATTATAAACTTGTAAGAAACCCTTGAAATAAAAGTAAATGGATTCGTACTACATTTCCTGCCGTTTTTAACTGACAGACATTACCAGTGGAAAGCAGGTAAATGACCAGAAAACGGATAATATTTACAACTCCGGACACTTTAGGGAGCGTTTTCACTTGAATTTGCTTTCAAATGTTAGGAATTCATGTTTATACAGGTCAAAATTTCTGTAGAAGGTCTGTAAGTAAGGACTTCACTGCTAATGTTTACAATTGAGGCCGAACTTCTCTGGCGTCTTTTGTGTGACTCATTTAAAATCTTTACGGTTCCAGTACTTACTTGTAAGAAAACTCTCTAATTGTGGTAAAACTCCTAAAATACGCAATTAGAGTTTCCAGAAATGATTATAAACTTGTAAGAAACCCTTGAAATAAAAGTAAATGGATTCGTACTACATTTCCTGCCGTTTTTTAATCCCAGACATTACCAGTGGAAAGCTGGTAAATGACCAGAAAACTGATAATATTTACAACTCCGGACACTTTAGGGAGCGTTTTCACTTGAATTTGCTTTCAAATGTTAGGAATTCATATTTATACAGCTCAAAATTTCTGTAGAAGGTCTGTAAGTAAGGACTTCACTGGTAATGTTTACAATTGAGGCCGAAATTCTCTGGCGTCTTTTGTGTGACTCAGTTAAAATCCTTACAGTTCCAGTACTTACTTGTAGGAAAACTCTCTAATTGTGGTAAAACTCTTAAAATACGCAATTAGAGTTTCCGGAAATGATTATAAACTTATAAGAAACCCTTGAAATAAAAGTAAATGGATTCGTACTACATTTCCTGCCGTTTTTTACTGACAGACATTACAGGTGGAAAGCTGGTAAATGACCAGAAAACTGATAATATTTACAACTCCGGACACTTTAGGGATCGTTTTCGCTTGAATTTGCTTTCAAATGTTAGGAATTCATGTTTATACAGCTCAAAGTTTCTGTAGAAAGTCTGTAAGGAATGACTATACTGCCTATGTTTACAATTGAGGCCGAACTTCTCTGGTGTCTTTTGTGTGAATCAGTTAAAATCCTTACGGTTCCAGTACTTATTTGTTAGAAAACTTTCTAATTGTGGTAAAACTCATAAATACGCAATTAGAGTTTTCAGAAATGATTATAAACTTGTAAGAAACCCTTGAAATAAAAGTAAATTGATTCGTACTACATTTCCTGCCGTTTTTTAATCCCAGACATTACCAGTGGAAAGCTGGTAAATGACCAGAAAACTGATAATATTTACAACTCCGGACACTTTAGGGAGCGTTTTCACTTAAATTTGCTTTCAAATGTTAGGAATTCATGTTTATACAGCTCAAAGTTTCTGTAGAAAGTCTGTAAGGAATGACTATATTGCCTATGTTTACAATTGAGGCCGAACTTCTCTGGTGTCTTTCGTGTGACTCAGTTAAAATCCTTACGGTTTCAGTACTTACTTGTAAGAAAACTCTCTAATTGTGGTAAAACTCTTAAAATACGCAATTAGAGTTTCCAGAAATGATTATAAACTTGCAAAAAACCCTTGAAATAAAAGTAAATGGATTCGTACTACATTTCCTGCCGTTTTTTAATCACAGACATTACCAGTGGAAAGCAGGTCAATGACCAGAAAACTGATAATATTTACAACTCCGGACATTTTAGGGAGCGTTTTCTCTTGAATTTGCTTTCAAATGTTAGGAATTCATGTTAATACAGCTCAAAATTTCTGTAGAAAGTCTGTAAGGAATGACTATACTGCCTATGTTTACAATTGAGGCCGAACTTCTCTGGCGTCTTTCCTGTGAATCAGTTAAAATCCTTACGGTTCCAGTACTTATTTGTAAGAAAACTCTCTAATTGTGGTAAAACTCTTAAATACGCAATTAGAGTTTCCAGAAATGATTATAAACTTGTAAGAAACCCTTGAAATAAAAGTGAATGGATTCGTACTACATTTCCTGCCGTTTTTTACTGACAGACATTACCAGTGGAAAGCTGGTAAATGACCAGAAAACGGATAATATTTACAACTCCGGACACTTTAGGGAGCGTTTTCACTTGAATTTGCTTTCAAATGTTAGGAATTCATGTTTATACAGCTCAAAATTTCTGTAGAAGGTCTGTAAGTAAGGACTTCACTGCTAATGTTTACAATTGAGGCCGAACTTCTCTGGCGTCTTTTGTGTGACTCAGTTAAAATCCTTACGGTTCCAGTACTTACTTGTAAGAAAACTCTCTAATTGTGGTAAAACTCTTAAAATACGCAATTAGAGTTTCCAGAAATGATTATAAACTTGCAAAAAACCCTTGAAATAAAAGTAAATGGATTCGTACTACATTTCCTGCCGTTTTTTAATCCCAGACATTACCAGTGGAAAGCTGGTCAATGACCAGAAAACTGATAATATTTACAACTCCGGACACTTTAGGGAGCGTTTTCGCTTGAATTTGCTTTCAAATGTTAGGAATTCATGTTTATACAGCTCAAAGTTTCTGTAGAAAGTCTGTAAGGAATGACTATACTGCCTATGTTTACAATTGAGGCCGAACTTCTCTGGTGTCTTTTGTGTGAATCAGTTAAAATCCTTACGGTTCCAGTACTTACTTGTTAGAAAACTTTCTAATTGTGGTAAAACTCATAAATACGCAATTATAGTTTCCAGAAATGATTATAAACTTGTAAGAAACCCTTGAAATAAAAGTAAATGGATTCGTACTACATTTCCTGCCGTTTTTAACTGACAGACATTACCAGTGGAAAGCTGGTAAAGGACCAGAAAACGGATAATATTTACAACTCCGGACACTTTAGGGAGCGTTTTCACTTGAATTTGCTTTCAAATGTTAGGAATTCATGTTTATACAGCTCAAAATTTCTGTAGAAGGTCTGTAAGTAAGGACTTCACTGCTAATGTTTACAATTGAGGCCGAACTTCTCTGGCGTCTTTTGTGTGACTCAGTTAAAATCCTTACGGTTCCAGTACTTACTTGTAAGAAAACTCTCTAATTGTGGTAAAACTCTTAAAATACGCAATTAGAGTTTCCAGAAATGATTATTAACTTGTAAGAAACCCTTGAAATAAAAGTAAATGGATTCGTACTACATTTCCTGCCGTTTTTTAATCCCAGACATTACCAGTTGAAAGCTGGTAAATGACCAGAAAACTGATAATATTTACAACTCCGGACACTTTAGGGAGCGTTTTCACTTGAATTTGCTTTCAAATGTTAGGAATTCATGTTTATACAGCTCAAAATTTCTGTAGAAAGTCTGTAAGGAATGACTATACTGCCTATGTTTACAATTGAGGCCGAACTTCTCTGGCGTCTTTCCTGTGAATCAGTTAAAATCCTTACGGTTCCAGTACTTACTTGTAAGAAAACTCTCTAATTGTGGTAAAACTCTTAAATACGCAATTAGAGTTTCCAGAAATGATTATAAACTTGTAAGAAACCCTTGAAATAAAAGTGAATGGATTCGTACTACATTTCCTGCCGTTTTTTACTGACAGACATTACCAGTGGAAAGCTGGTAAATGACCAGAAAACGGATAATATTTACAACTCCGGACACTTTAGGGAGCGTTTTCACTTGAATTTGCTTTCAAATGTTAGGAATTCATGTTTATACAGCTCAAAATTTCTGTAGAAGGTCTGTAAGCAAGGACTTCACTGCTAATGTTTACAATTGAGGCCGAACTTCTCTGGCGTCTTTCCTGTGAATCAGTTAAAATCCTTACGGTTCCAGTACTTACTTGTAAGAAAACTTTCTAATTGTGGTAAAACTCTTAAAATACGCAATTAGAGTTTCCAGAAATGATTATAAACTTGTAAGAAACCCTTGAAATAAAAGTGAATGGATTCGTACTACATTTCCTGCCGTTTTTTACTGACAGACATTACCAGTGGAAAGCTGGTAAATGACCAGAAAACTGATAATATTTACAACTCCGGACACTTTAGGGAGCGTTTTCACTTGAATTTGCTTTCAAATGTTAGGAATTCATGTTTATACAGCTCAAAATTTCTGTAGAAGGTCTGTAAGTAAGGACTTCACTGCTAATGTTTACAATTGAGGCCGAACTTCTCTGGCGTCTTTCCTGTGAATCAGTTAAAATTCTTACGGTTCCAGTACTTACTTGTAAGAAAACTCTCTAATTGTGGTAAAACTCTTAAAATACGCAATTAGAGTTTCAAGAAATGATTATAAACTTATAAGAAACCCTTGAAATAAAAGTAAATGGATTCGTACTACATTTCCTGCCGTTTTTTACTGACAGACATTACAGGTGGAAAGCTGGTAAATGACCAGAAAACTGATAATATTTACAACTCCGGACACTTTAGGGAGCGTTTTCACTTGAATTTGCTTTCAAATGTTAGGAATTCATGTTAATACAGCTCAAAATTTCTGTAGAAAGTCTGTAAGGAATGACTATACTGCCTATGTTTACAATTGAGGCCGAACTTCTCTGGTGTCTTTTGTGTGAATCAGTTAAAATCCTTACGGTTCCAGTACTTACTTGTAAGAAAACTCTCTAATTGTGGTAAAACTCTTAAAATACGCAATTAGAGTTTCCAGAAATGATTATAAACTTGCAAAAAACCCTTGAAATAAAAGTAAATGGATTCGTACTACATTTCCTGCCGTTTTTTAATCCCAGACATTACCAGTGGAAAGCTGGTCAATGACCAGAAAACTGATAATATTTACAACTCCGGACACTTTAGGGAGCGTTTTCGCTTGAATTTGCTTTCAAATGTTAGGAATTCATGTTTATACAGCTCAAAGTTTCTGTAGAAAGTCTGTAAGGAATGACTATACTGCCTATGTTTACAATTGAGGCCGAACTTCTCTGGTGTCTTTTGTGTGAATCAGTTAAAATCCTTACGGTTCCAGTACTTACTTGTTAGAAAACTTTCTAATTGTGGTAAAACTCATAAATACGCAATTATAGTTTCCAGAAATGATTATAAACTTGTAAGAAACCCTTGAAATAAAAGTAAATGGATTCGTACTACATTTCCTGCCGTTTTTAACTGACAGACATTACCAGTGGAAAGCTGGTAAAGGACCAGAAAACGGATAATATTTACAACTCCGGACACTTTAGGGAGCGTTTTCACTTGAATTTGCTTTCAAATGTTAGGAATTCATGTTTATACAGCTCAAAATTTCTGTAGAAGGTCTGTAAGTAAGGACTTCACTGCTAATGTTTACAATTGAGGCCGAACTTCTCTGGCGTCTTTTGTGTGACTCAGTTAAAATCCTTACGGTTCCAGTACTTACTTGTAAGAAAACTCTCTAATTGTGGTAAAACTCTTAAAATACGCAATTAGAGTTTCCAGAAATGATTATTAACTTGTAAGAAACCCTTGAAATAAAAGTAAATGGATTCGTACTACATTTCCTGCCGTTTTTTAATCCCAGACATTACCAGTTGAAAGCTGGTAAATGACCAGAAAACTGATAATATTTACAACTCCGGACACTTTAGGGAGCGTTTTCACTTGAATTTGCTTTCAAATGTTAGGAATTCATGTTTATACAGCTCAAAATTTCTGTAGAAGGTCTGTAAGTAAGGACTTCACTGCTAATGTTTACAATTGAGGCCGAACTTCTCTGGCGTCTTTCCTGTGAATCAGTTAAAATTCTTACGGTTCCAGTACTTACTTGTAAGAAAACTCTCTAATTGTGGTAAAACTCTTAAAATACGCAATTAGAGTTTCCAGAAATGATTATAAACTTATAAGAAACCCTTGAAATAAAAGTAAATGGATTCGTACTACATTTCCTGCCGTTTTTTACTGACAGACATTACAGGTGGAAAGCTGGTAAATGACCAGAAAACTGATAATATTTACAACTCCGGACACTTTAGGGAGCGTTTTCACTTGAATTTGCTTTCAAATGTTAGGAATTCATGTTAATACAGCTCAAAATTTCTGTAGAAAGTCTGTAAGGAATGACTATACTGCCTATGTTTACAATTGAGGCCGAACTTCTCTGGTGTCTTTTGTGTGAATCAGTTAAAATCCTTACGGTTCCAGTACTTACTTGTAAGAAAACTCTCTAATTGTGGTAAAACTCTTAAAATACGCAATTAGAGTTTCCAGAAATGATTATAAACTTGCAAAAAACCCTTGAAATAAAAGTAAATGGATTCGTACTACATTTCCTGCCGTTTTTTAATCCCAGACATTACCAGTGGAAAGCTGGTCAATGACCAGAAAACTGATAATATTTACAACTCCGGACACTTTAGGGAGCGTTTTCGCTTGAATTTGCTTTCAAATGTTAGGAATTCATGTTTATACAGCTCAAAGTTTCTGTAGAAAGTCTGTAAGGAATGACTATACTGCCTATGTTTACAATTGAGGCCGAACTTCTCTGGTGTCTTTTGTGTGAATCAGTTAAAATCCTTACGGTTCCAGTACTTACTTGTTAGAAAACTTTCTAATTGTGGTAAAACTCATAAATACGCAATTATAGTTTCCAGAAATGATTATAAACTTGTAAGAAACCCTTGAAATAAAAGTAAATGGATTCGTACTACATTTCCTGCCGTTTTTAACTGACAGACATTACCAGTGGAAAGCTGGTAAAGGACCAGAAAACGGATAATATTTACAACTCCGGACACTTTAGGGAGCGTTTTCACTTGAATTTGCTTTCAAATGTTAGGAATTCATGTTTATACAGCTCAAAATTTCTGTAGAAGGTCTGTAAGTAAGGACTTCACTGCTAATGTTTACAATTGAGGCCGAACTTCTCTGGCGTCTTTTGTGTGACTCAGTTAAAATCGTTACGGTTCCAGTACTTACTTGTAAGAAAACTCTCTAATTGTGGTAAAACTCTTAAAATACGCAATTAGAGTTTCCAGAAATGATTATTAACTTGTAAGAAACCCTTGAAATAAAAGTAAATGGATTCGTACTACATTTCCTGCCGTTTTTTAATCCCAGACATTACCAGTTGAAAGCTGGTAAATGACCAGAAAACTGATAATATTTACAACTCCGGACACTTTAGGGAGCGTTTTCACTTGAATTTGCTTTCAAATGTTAGGAATTCATGTTTATACAGCTCAAAATTTCTGTAGAAAGTCTGTAAGGAATGACTATACTGCCTATGTTTACAATTGAGGCCGAACTTCTCTGGCGTCTTTCCTGTGAATCAGTTAAAATCCTTACGGTTCCAGTACTTACTTGTAAGAAAACTCTCTAATTGTGGTAAAACTCTTAAATACGCAATTAGAGTTTCCAGAAATGATTATAAACTTGTAAGAAACCCTTGAAATAAAAGTGAATGGATTCGTACTACATTTCCTGCCGTTTTTTACTGACAGACATTACCAGTGGAAAGCTGGTAAATGACCAGAAAACGGATAATATTTACAACTCCGGACACTTTAGGGAGCGTTTTCACTTGAATTTGCTTTCAAATGTTAGGAATTCATGTTAATACAGCTCAAAATTTCTGTAGAAAGTCTGTAAGGAATGACTATACTGCCTATGTTTACAATTGAGGCCGAACTTCTCTGGCGTCTTTCCTGTGAACCAGTTAAAATTCTTACGGTTCCAGTACTTACTTGTAAGAAAACTCTCTAATTGTGGTAAAACTCTTAAAATACGCAATTAGAGTTTCCAGAAATGATTATAAACTTATAAGAAACCCTTAAAATAAAAGTAAATGGATTCGTACTACATTTCCTGCCGTTTTTTAATCCCAGACATTACCAGTGGAAAGCTTGTAAATGACCAGAAAACTGATAATATTTACAACTCCGGACACTTTACGGAGAGTTTTCGCTTGAATTTGCTTTCAAATGTTAGGAATTCATGTTTATACAGCTCAAAGTTTCTGTAGAAAGTCTGTAAGGAATGACTATACTGCCTATGTTTACAATTGAGGCCGAACTTCTCTGGTGTCTTTTGTGTGACTCAGTTAAAATCCTTACGGTTCCAGTACTTACTTGTAAGAAAACTTTCTAATTGTGGTAAAACTCTTAAAATACGCAATTAGAGTTTCCAGAAATGATTATAAACTTGTAAGAAACCCTTGAAATAAAAGTAAATGGATTCGTACTACATTTTCTGCCGTTTTTAACTGACAGACATTACCAGTGGAAAGCTGGTAAATGACCAGAAAACGGATAATATTTACAACTCCGGACACTTTAGGGAGCGTTTTCACTTGAATTTGCTTTCAAATGTTAGGAATTCATGTTTATACAGCTCAAAATTTCTGTAGAAGGTCTGTAAGTAAGGACTTCACTGCTAATGTTTACAATTGAGGCCGAACTTCTCTGGCGTCTTTTGTGTGACTCAGTTAAAATCCTTACGGTTCCAGTACTTACTTGTAAGAAAACTCTCTAATTGTGGTAAAACTCTTAAATACGCAATTATAGTTTCCAGAAATGATTATAAACTTGTAAGAAACCCTTGAAATAAAAGTAAATGGATTCGTACTACATTTCCTGCCGTTTTTAACTGACAGACATTACCAGTGGAAAGCTGGTAAAGGACCAGAAAACGGATAATATTTACAACTCCGGACACTTTAGGGAGCGTTTTCACTTGAATTTGCTTTCAAATGTTAGGAATTCATGTTTATACAGCTCAAAATTTCTGTAGAAAGTCTGTAAGTAAGGACTTCACTGCTAATGTTTACAATTGAGGCCGAACTTCTCTGGCGTCTTTTGTGTGACTCAGTTAAAATCCTTACGGTTCCAGTACTTACTTGTAAGAAAACTCTCTAATTGTGGTAAAACTCTTAAAATACGCAATTAGAGTTTCCAGAAATGATTATTAACTTGTAAGAAACCCTTGAAATAAAAGTAAATGGATTCGTACTACATTTCCTGCCGTTTTTTAATCCCAGACATTACCAGTTGAAAGCTGGTAAATGACCAGAAAACTGATAATATTTACAACTCCGGACACTTTAGGGAGCGTTTTCACTTGAATTTGCTTTCAAATGTTAGGAATTCATGTTTATACAGCTCAAAATTTCTGTAGAAAGTCTGTAAGGAATGACTATACTGCCTATGTTTACAATTGAGGCCGAACTTCTCTGGCGTCTTTCCTGTGAATCAGTTAAAATCCTTACGGTTCCAGTACTTACTTGTAAGAAAACTCTCTAATTGTGGTAAAACTCTTAAATACGCAATTAGAGTTTCCAGAAATGATTATAAACTTGTAAGAAACCCTTGAAATAAAAGTGAATGGATTCGTACTACATTTCCTGCCGTTTTTTACTGACAGACATTACCAGTGGAAAGCTGGTAAATGACCAGAAAACGGATAATATTTACAACTCCGGACACTTTAGGGAGCGTTTTCACTTGAATTTGCTTTCAAATGTTAGGAATTCATGTTTATACAGCTCAAAATTTCTGTAGAAGGTCTGTAAGCAAGGACTTCACTGCTAATGTTTACAATTGAGGCCGAACTTCTCTGGCGTCTTTCCTGTGAATCAGTTAAAATCCTTACGGTTCCAGTACTTACTTGTAAGAAAACTTTCTAATTGTGGTAAAACTCTTAAAATACGCAATTAGAGTTTCCAGAAATGATTATAAACTTGTAAGAAACCCTTGAAATAAAAGTGAATGGATTCGTACTACATTTCCTGCCGTTTTTTACTGACAGACATTACCAGTGGAAAGCTGGTAAATGACCAGAAAACTGATAATATTTACAACTCCGGACACTTTAGGGAGCGTTTTCACTTGAATTTGCTTTCAAATGTTAGGAATTCATGTTTATACAGCTCAAAATTTCTGTAGAAGGTCTGTAAGTAAGGACTTCACTGCTAATGTTTACAATTGAGGCCGAACTTCTCTGGCGTCTTTCCTGTGAATCAGTTAAAATTCTTACGGTTCCAGTACTTACATGTAAGAAAACTCTCTAATTGTGGTAAAACTCTTAAAATACGCAATTAGAGTTTCCAGAAATGATTATAAACTTATAAGAAACCCTTGAAATAAAAGTAAATGGATTCGTACTACATTTCCTGCCGTTTTTTACTGACAGACATTACAGGTGGAAAGCTGGTAAATGACCAGAAAACTGATAATATTTACAACTCCGGACACTTTAGGGAGCGTTTTCACTTGAATTTGCTTTCAAATGTTAGGAATTCATGTTAATACAGCTCAAAATTTCTGTAGAAAGTCTGTAAGGAATGACTATACTGCCTATGTTTACAATTGAGGCCGAACTTCTCTGGTGTCTTTTGTGTGAATCAGTTAAAATCCTTACGGTTCCAGTACTTACTTGTAAGAAAACTTTCTAATTGTGGTAAAACTCTTAAAATACGCAATTAGAGTTTCCAGAAATGATTATAAACTTGTAAGAAACCCTTGAAATAAAAGGAAATGGATTCGTACTACATTTCCTGCCGTTTTTTAATCCCAGACATTACCAGTGGAAAGCTGTAAATGACCAGAAAACTGATAATATTTACAACTCCGGACACTTTAGGGAGCGTTTTCACTTGAATTTTCTTTCAAATGTTAGGAATTCATGTTAATACAGCTCAAAATTTCTGTAGAAAGTCTGTAAGGAATGACTATACTGCCTATGTTTACAATTGAGGCCGAACTTCTCTGGCGTCTTTCCTGTGAACCAGTTAAAATTCTTACGGTTCCAGTACTTACTTGTAAGAAAACTCTCTAATTGTGGTAAAACTCTTAAATACGCAATTATAGTTTCCAGAAATGATTATAAACTTGTAAGAAACCCTTGAAATAAAAGTAAATGGATTCGTACTACATTTCCTGCCGTTTTTAACTGACAGACATTACCAGTGGAAAGCTGGTAAAGGACCAGAAAACGGATAATATTTACAACTCCGGACACTTTAGGGAGCGTTTTCACTTGAATTTGCTTTCAAATGTTAGGAATTCATGTTTATACAGCTCAAAATTTCTGTAGAAGGTCTGTAAGTAAGGACTTCACTGCTAATGTTTACAATTGAGGCCGAACTTCTCTGGTGTCTTTCCTGTGAATCAGTTAAAATCCTTACGGTTCCAGTACTTACTTGTAAGAAAACTCTCTAATTGTGGTAAAACTCTTAAAATACGCAATTAGAGTTTCCAGAAATGATTATAAACTTGTAAGAAACCCTTGAAATAAAAGGAAATGGATTCGTACTACATTTCCTGCCGTTTTTTAATCCCAGACATTACCAGTGGAAAGCTGTAAATGACCAGAAAACTGATAATATTTACAACTCCGGACACTTTAGGGAGCGTTTTCACTTGAATTTTCTTTCAAATGTTAGGAATTCATGTTAATACAGCTCAAAATTTCTGTAGAAAGTCTGTAAGGAATGACTATACTGCCTATGTTTACAATTGAGGCCGAACTTCTCTGGCGTCTTTCCTGTGAACCAGTTAAAATTCTTACGGTTCCAGTACTTACTTGTAAGAAAACTCTCTAATTGTGGTAAAACTCTTAAAATACGCAATTAGAGTTTCCAGAAATGATTATAAACTTATAAGAAACCCTTAAAATAAAAGTAAATGGATTCGTACTACATTTCCTGCCGTTTTTTAATCCCAGACATTACCAGTGGAAAGCTTGTAAATGACCAGAAAACTGATAATATTTACAACTCCGGACACTTTACGGAGAGTTTTCGCTTGAATTTGCTTTCAAATGTTAGGAATTCATGTTTATACAGCTCAAAGTTTCTGTAGAAAGTCTGTAAGGAATGACTATACTGCCTATGTTTACAATTGAGGCCGAACTTCTCTGGTGTCTTTTGTGTGACTCAGTTAAAATCCTTACGGTTCCAGTACTTACTTGTAAGAAAACTTTCTAATTGTGGTAAAACTCTTAAAATACGCAATTAGAGTTTCCAGAAATGATTATAAACTTGTAAGAAACCCTTGAAATAAAAGTAAATGGATTCGTACTACATTTTCTGCCGTTTTTAACTGACAGACATTACCAGTGGAAAGCTGGTAAATGACCAGAAAACGGATAATATTTACAACTCCGGACACTTTAGGGAGCGTTTTCACTTGAATTTGCTTTCAAATGTTAGGAATTCATGTTTATACAGCTCAAAATTTCTGTAGAAGGTCTGTAAGTAAGGACTTCACTGCTAATGTTTACAATTGAGGCCGAACTTCTCTGGCGTCTTTTGTGTGACTCAGTTAAAATCCTTACGGTTCCAGTACTTACTTGTAAGAAAACTCTCTAATTGTGGTAAAACTCTTAAATACGCAATTATAGTTTCCAGAAATGATTATAAACTTGTAAGAAACCCTTGAAATAAAAGTAAATGGATTCGTACTACATTTCCTGCCGTTTTTAACTGACAGACATTACCAGTGGAAAGCTGGTAAAGGACCAGAAAACGGATAATATTTACAACTCCGGACACTTTAGGGAGCGTTTTCACTTGAATTTGCTTTCAAATGTTAGGAATTCATGTTTATACAGCTCAAAATTTCTGTAGAAGGTCTGTAAGTAAGGACTTCACTGCTAATGTTTACAATTGAGGCCGAACTTCTCTGGCGTCTTTTGTGTGACTCAGTTAAAATCCTTACGGTTCCAGTACTTACTTGTAAGAAAACTCTCTAATTGTGGTAAAACTCTTAAAATACGCAATTAGAGTTTCCAGAAATGATTATTAACTTGTAAGAAACCCTTGAAATAAAAGTAAATGGATTCGTACTACATTTCCTGCCGTTTTTTAATCCCAGACATTACCAGTTGAAAGCTGGTAAATGACCAGAAAACTGATAATATTTACAACTCCGGACACTTTAGGGAGCGTTTTCACTTGAATTTGCTTTCAAATGTTAGGAATTCATGTTTATACAGCTCAAAATTTCTGTAGAAAGTCTGTAAGGAATGACTATACTGCCTATGTTTACAATTGAGGCCGAACTTCTCTGGCGTCTTTCCTGTGAATCAGTTAAAATCCTTACGGTTCCAGTACTTACTTGTAAGAAAACTCTCTAATTGTGGTAAAACTCTTAAATACGCAATTAGAGTTTCCAGAAATGATTATAAACTTGTAAGAAACCCTTGAAATAAAAGTGAATGGATTCGTACTACATTTCCTGCCGTTTTTTACTGACAGACATTACCAGTGGAAAGCTGGTAAATGACCAGAAAACGGATAATA
This sequence comes from Myotis daubentonii, assembly GCF_963259705.1. NCBI lineage: Eukaryota > Metazoa > Chordata > Mammalia > Chiroptera > Vespertilionidae > Myotis > Myotis daubentonii. The sequence goes on along the minus strand of NW_026775543.1, from coordinate 231,405 downwards.
TTTACAACTCCGGACACTTTAGGGAGCGTTTTCACTTGAATTTGCTTTCAAATGTTAGGAATTCATGTTTATACAGCTCAAAATTTCTGTAGAAGGTCTGTAAGCAAGGACTTCACTGCTAATGTTTACAATTGAGGCCGAACTTCTCTGGCGTCTTTCCTGTGAATCAGTTAAAATCCTTACGGTTCCAGTACTTACTTGTAAGAAAACTTTCTAATTGTGGTAAAACTCTTAAAATACGCAATTAGAGTTTCCAGAAATGATTATAAACTTGTAAGAAACCCTTGAAATAAAAGTGAATGGATTCGTACTACATTTCCTGCCGTTTTTTACTGACAGACATTACCAGTGGAAAGCTGGTAAATGACCAGAAAACTGATAATATTTACAACTCCGGACACTTTAGGGAGCGTTTTCACTTGAATTTGCTTTCAAATGTTAGGAATTCATGTTTATACAGCTCAAAATTTCTGTAGAAGGTCTGTAAGTAAGGACTTCACTGCTAATGTTTACAATTGAGGCCGAACTTCTCTGGCGTCTTTCCTGTGAATCAGTTAAAATTCTTACGGTTCCAGTACTTACATGTAAGAAAACTCTCTAATTGTGGTAAAACTCTTAAAATACGCAATTAGAGTTTCCAGAAATGATTATAAACTTATAAGAAACCCTTGAAATAAAAGTAAATGGATTCGTACTACATTTCCTGCCGTTTTTTACTGACAGACATTACAGGTGGAAAGCTGGTAAATGACCAGAAAACTGATAATATTTACAACTCCGGACACTTTAGGGAGCGTTTTCACTTGAATTTGCTTTCAAATGTTAGGAATTCATGTTAATACAGCTCAAAATTTCTGTAGAAAGTCTGTAAGGAATGACTATACTGCCTATGTTTACAATTGAGGCCGAACTTCTCTGGTGTCTTTTGTGTGAATCAGTTAAAATCCTTACGGTTCCAGTACTTACTTGTAAGAAAACTTTCTAATTGTGGTAAAACTCTTAAAATACGCAATTAGAGTTTCCAGAAATGATTATAAACTTGTAAGAAACCCTTGAAATAAAAGGAAATGGATTCGTACTACATTTCCTGCCGTTTTTTAATCCCAGACATTACCAGTGGAAAGCTGTAAATGACCAGAAAACTGATAATATTTACAACTCCGGACACTTTAGGGAGCGTTTTCACTTGAATTTTCTTTCAAATGTTAGGAATTCATGTTAATACAGCTCAAAATTTCTGTAGAAAGTCTGTAAGGAATGACTATACTGCCTATGTTTACAATTGAGGCCGAACTTCTCTGGCGTCTTTCCTGTGAACCAGTTAAAATTCTTACGGTTCCAGTACTTACTTGTAAGAAAACTCTCTAATTGTGGTAAAACTCTTAAATACGCAATTATAGTTTCCAGAAATGATTATAAACTTGTAAGAAACCCTTGAAATAAAAGTAAATGGATTCGTACTACATTTCCTGCCGTTTTTAACTGACAGACATTACCAGTGGAAAGCTGGTAAAGGACCAGAAAACGGATAATATTTACAACTCCGGACACTTTAGGGAGCGTTTTCACTTGAATTTGCTTTCAAATGTTAGGAATTCATGTTTATACAGCTCAAAATTTCTGTAGAAGGTCTGTAAGTAAGGACTTCACTGCTAATGTTTACAATTGAGGCCGAACTTCTCTGGCGTCTTTTGTGTGACTCAGTTAAAATCCTTACGGTTCCAGTACTTACTTGTAAGAAAACTCTCTAATTGTGGTAAAACTCTTAAAATACGCAATTAGAGTTTCCAGAAATGATTATTAACTTGTAAGAAACCCTTGAAATAAAAGTAAATGGATTCGTACTACATTTCCTGCCGTTTTTTAATCCCAGACATTACCAGTTGAAAGCTGGTAAATGACCAGAAAACTGATAATATTTACAACTCCGGACACTTTAGGGAGCGTTTTCACTTGAATTTGCTTTCAAATGTTAGGAATTCATGTTTATACAGCTCAAAATTTCTGTAGAAAGTCTGTAAGGAATGACTATACTGCCTATGTTTACAATTGAGGCCGAACTTCTCTGGCGTCTTTCCTGTGAATCAGTTAAAATCCTTACGGTTCCAGTACTTACTTGTAAGAAAACTCTCTAATTGTGGTAAAACTCTTAAATACGCAATTAGAGTTTCCAGAAATGATTATAAACTTGTAAGAAACCCTTGAAATAAAAGTGAATGGATTCGTACTACATTTCCTGCCGTTTTTTACTGACAGACATTACCAGTGGAAAGCTGGTAAATGACCAGAAAACGGATAATATTTACAACTCCGGACACTTTAGGGAGCGTTTTCACTTGAATTTGCTTTCAAATGTTAGGAATTCATGTTTATACAGCTCAAAATTTCTGTAGAAGGTCTGTAAGCAAGGACTTCACTGCTAATGTTTACAATTGAGGCCGAACTTCTCTGGCGTCTTTCCTGTGAATCAGTTAAAATCCTTACGGTTCCAGTACTTACTTGTAAGAAAACTTTCTAATTGTGGTAAAACTCTTAAAATACGCAATTAGAGTTTCCAGAAATGATTATAAACTTGTAAGAAACCCTTGAAATAAAAGTGAATGGATTCGTACTACATTTCCTGCCGTTTTTTACTGACAGACATTACCAGTGGAAAGCTGGTAAATGACCAGAAAACTGATAATATTTACAACTCCGGACACTTTAGGGAGCGTTTTCACTTGAATTTGCTTTCAAATGTTAGGAATTCATGTTTATACAGCTCAAAATTTCTGTAGAAGGTCTGTAAGTAAGGACTTCACTGCTAATGTTTACAATTGAGGCCGAACTTCTCTGGCGTCTTTCCTGTGAATCAGTTAAAATTCTTACGGTTCCAGTACTTACATGTAAGAAAACTCTCTAATTGTGGTAAAACTCTTAAAATACGCAATTAGAGTTTCCAGAAATGATTATAAACTTATAAGAAACCCTTGAAATAAAAGTAAATGGATTCGTACTACATTTCCTGCCGTTTTTTACTGACAGACATTACAGGTGGAAAGCTGGTAAATGACCAGAAAACTGATAATATTTACAACTCCGGACACTTTAGGGAGCGTTTTCACTTGAATTTGCTTTCAAATGTTAGGAATTCATGTTAATACAGCTCAAAATTTCTGTAGAAAGTCTGTAAGGAATGACTATACTGCCTATGTTTACAATTGAGGCCGAACTTCTCTGGTGTCTTTTGTGTGAATCAGTTAAAATCCTTACGGTTCCAGTACTTACTTGTAAGAAAACTTTCTAATTGTGGTAAAACTCTTAAAATACGCAATTAGAGTTTCCAGAAATGATTATAAACTTGTAAGAAACCCTTGAAATAAAAGGAAATGGATTCGTACTACATTTCCTGCCGTTTTTTAATCCCAGACATTACCAGTGGAAAGCTGTAAATGACCAGAAAACTGATAATATTTACAACTCCGGACACTTTAGGGAGCGTTTTCACTTGAATTTTCTTTCAAATGTTAGGAATTCATGTTAATACAGCTCAAAATTTCTGTAGAAAGTCTGTAAGGAATGACTATACTGCCTATGTTTACAATTGAGGCCGAACTTCTCTGGCGTCTTTCCTGTGAACCAGTTAAAATTCTTACGGTTCCAGTACTTACTTGTAAGAAAACTCTCTAATTGTGGTAAAACTCTTAAAATACGCAATTAGAGTTTCCAGAAATGATTATAAACTTATAAGAAACCCTTAAAATAAAAGTAAATGGATTCGTACTACATTTCCTGCCGTTTTTTAATCCCAGACATTACCAGTGGAAAGCTTGTAAATGACCAGAAAACTGATAATATTTACAACTCCGGACACTTTACGGAGAGTTTTCGCTTGAATTTGCTTTCAAATGTTAGGAATTCATGTTTATACAGCTCAAAGTTTCTGTAGAAAGTCTGTAAGGAATGACTATACTGCCTATGTTTACAATTGAGGCCGAACTTCTCTGGTGTCTTTTGTGTGACTCAGTTAAAATCCTTACGGTTCCAGTACTTACTTGTAAGAAAACTTTCTAATTGTGGTAAAACTCTTAAAATACGCAATTAGAGTTTCCAGAAATGATTATAAACTTGTAAGAAACCCTTGAAATAAAAGTAAATGGATTCGTACTACATTTTCTGCCGTTTTTAACTGACAGACATTACCAGTGGAAAGCTGGTAAATGACCAGAAAACGGATAATATTTACAACTCCGGACACTTTAGGGAGCGTTTTCACTTGAATTTGCTTTCAAATGTTAGGAATTCATGTTTATACAGCTCAAAATTTCTGTAGAAGGTCTGTAAGTAAGGACTTCACTGCTAATGTTTACAATTGAGGCCGAACTTCTCTGGCGTCTTTTGTGTGACTCAGTTAAAATCCTTACGGTTCCAGTACTTACTTGTAAGAAAACTCTCTAATTGTGGTAAAACTCTTAAATACGCAATTAGAGTTTCCAGAAATGATTATAAACTTGTAAGAAACCCTTGAAATAAAAGTAAATTGATTCGTACTACATTTCCTGCCGTTTTTTAATCCCAGACATTACCAGTGGAAAGCTGGTAAATGACCAGAAAACTGATAATATTTACAACTCCGGACACTTTAGGGAGCGTTTTCACTTAAATTTGCTTTCAAATGTTAGGAATTCATGTTTATACAGCTCAAAATTTCTGTAGAAAGTCTGTAAGGAATGACTATACTGCCTATGTTTACAATTGAGGCCGAACTTCTCTGGCGTCTTTCCTGTGAATCAGTTAAAATCCTTACGGTTCCAGTACTTACTTGTAAGAAAACTCTCTAATTGTGGTAAAACTCTTAAATACGCAATTAGAGTTTCCAGAAATGATTATAAACTTGTAAGAAACCCTTGAAATAAAAGTGAATGGATTCGTACTACATTTCCTGCCGTTTTTTACTGACAGACATTACCAGTGGAAAGCTGGTAAATGACCAGAAAACTGATAATATTTACAACTCCGGACACTTTAGGGAGCGTTTTCACTTGAATTTGCTTTCAAATGTTAGGAATTCATGTTTATACAGCTCAAAATTTCTGTAGAAGGTCTGTAAGTAAGGACTTCACTGCTAATGTTTACAATTGAGGCCGAACTTCTCTGGCGTCTTTCCTGTGAATCAGTTAAAATCCTTACGGTTTCAGTACTTACTTGTAAGAAAACTCTCTAATTGTGGTAAAACTCTTAAAATACGCAATTAGAGTTTCCAGAAATTATTATAAACTTGCAAGAAACCCTTGAAATAAAAGTAAATGGATTCGTACTACATTTCCTGCCGTTTTTTAATCACAGACATTACCAGTGGAAAGCTGGTCAATGACCAGAAAACTGATAATATTTACAACTCCGGACATTTTAGGGAGCGTTTTCTCTTGAATTTGCTTTCAAATGTTAGGAATTCATGTTAATACAGCTCAAAATTTCTGTAGAAAGTCTGTAAGGAATGACTATACTGCCTATGTTTACAATTGAGGCCGAACTTCTCTGGTGTCTTTTGTGTGAATCAGTTAAAATCCTTACGGTTCCAGTACTTACTTGTAAGAAAACTCTCTAATTGTGGTAAAACTCTTAAATACGCAATTAGAGTTTCCAGAAATGATTATAAACTTGTAAGAAACCCTTGAAATAAAAGTGAATGGATTCGTACTACATTTCCTGCCGTTTTTTACTGACAGACATTACCAGTGGAAAGCTAGTAAATGACCAGAAAACTGATAATATTTACAACTCCGGACACTTTAGGGAGCGTTTTCACTTGAATTTGCTTTCAAATGTTAGGAATTCATGTTTATACAGCTCAAAATTTCTGTAGAAGGTCTGTAAGCAAGGACTTCACTGCTAATGTTTACAATTGAGGCCGAACTTCTCTGGCGTCTTTCCTGTGAATCAGTTAAAATCCTTACGGTTCCAGTACTTACTTGTAAGAAAACTCTCGAATTGTGGTAAACCTCTTAAAATACGCAATTAGAGTTTCCAGAAATGATTATAAACTTGTAAGAAACCCTTGAAATAAAAGTGAATGGATTCGTACTACATTTCCTGCCGTTTTTTACTGACAGACATTACCAGTGGAAAGCTGGTAAATGACCAGAAAACTGATAATATTTACAACTCCGGACACTTTAGGGAGCGTTTTCACTTGAATTTGCTTTCAAATGTTAGGAATTCATGTTTATACAGCTCAAAATTTCTGTAGAAGGTCTGTAAGTAAGGACTTCACTGCTACTGTTCACAATTGAGGCCGAACTTCTCTGGCGTCTTTCCTGTGAATCAGTTAAAATTCTTACGGTTCCAGTACTTACTTGTAAGAAAACTCTCTAATTGTGGTAAAACTCTTAAAATACGCAATTAGAGTTTCCAGAAATGATTATAAACTTATAAGAAACCCTTGAAATAAAAGTAAATGGATTCGTACTACATTTCCTGCCGTTTTTTACTGACAGACATTACAGGTGGAAAGCTGGTAAATGACCAGAAAACTGATAATATTTACAACTCCGGACACTTTAGGGAGCGTTTTCACTTGAATTTGCTTTCAAATGTTAGGAATTCATGTTAATACAGCTCAAAATTTCTGTAGAAAGTCTGTAAGGAATGACTATACTGCCTATGTTTACAATTGAGGCCGAACTTCTCTGGTGTCTTTTGTGTGACTCAGTTAAAATCCTTACGGTTCCAGTACTTACTTGTAAGAAAACTTTCTAATTGTGGTAAAACTCTTAAAATACGCAATTAGAGTTTCCAGAAATGATTATAAACTTGTAAGAAACCCTTGAAATAAAAGTAAATGGATTCGTACTACATTTTCTGCCGTTTTTAACTGACAGACATTACCAGTGGAAAGCTGGTAAATGACCAGAAAACGGATAATATTTACAACTCCGGACACTTTAGGGAGCGTTTTCACTTGAATTTGCTTTCAAATGTTAGGAATTCATGTTTATACAGCTCAAAATTTCTGTAGAAGGTCTGTAAGTAAGGACTTCACTGCTAATGTTTACAATTGAGGCCGAACTTCTCTGGCGTCTTTTGTGTGACTCAGTTAAAATCCTTACGGTTCCAGTACTTACTTGTAAGAAAACTCTCTAATTGTGGTAAAACTCTTAAATACGCAATTAGAGTTTCCAGAAATGATTATAAACTTGTAAGAAACCCTTGAAATAAAAGTGAATGGATTCGTACTACATTTCCTGCCGTTTTTTACTGACAGACATTACCAGTGGAAAGCTAGTAAATGACCAGAAAACTGATAATATTTACAACTCCGGACACTTTAGGGAGCGTTTTCACTTGAATTTGCTTTCAAATGTTAGGAATTCATGTTTATACAGCTCAAAATTTCTGTAGAAGGTCTGTAAGTAAGGACTTCACTGCTAATGTTTACAATTGAGGCCGAACTTCTCTGGCGTCTTTCCTGTGAATCAGTTAAAATTCTTACGGTTCCAGTACTTACTTGTAAGAAAACTCTCTAATTGTGGTAAAACTCTTAAAATACGCAATTAGAGTTTCCAGAAATGATTATAAACTTATAAGAAACCCTTGAAATAAAAGTAAATGGATTCGTACTACATTTCCTGCCGTTTTTTACTGACAGACATTACAGGTGGAAAGCTGGTAAATGACCAGAAAACTGATAATATTTACAACTCCGGACACTTTAGGGAGCGTTTTCACTTGAATTTGCTTTCAAATGTTAGGAATTCATGTTAATACAGCTCAAAATTTCTGTAGAAAGTCTGTAAGGAATGACTATACTGCCTATGTTTACAATTGAGGCCGAACTTCTCTGGTGTCTTTTGTGTGAATCAGTTAAAATCCTTACGGTTCCAGTACTTACTTGTAAGAAAACTTTCTAATTGTGGTAAAACTCTTAAAATACGCAATTAGAGTTTCCAGAAATGATTATAAACTTGTAAGAAACCCTTGAAATAAAAGGAAATGGATTCGTACTACATTTCCTGCCGTTTTTTAATCCCAGACATTACCAGTGGAAAGCTGTAAATGACCAGAAAACTGATAATATTTACAACTCCGGACACTTTAGGGAGCGTTTTCACTTGAATTTTCTTTCAAATGTTAGGAATTCATGTTTATACAGCTCAAAGTTTCTGTAGAAAGTCTGTAAGTAAGGACTTCACTGCTAATGTTTACAATTGAGGCCGAACTTCTCTGGCGTCTTTCCTGTGAATCAGTTAAAATCCTTACGGTTCCAGTACTTACTTGTAAGAAAACTCTCTAATTGTGGTAAAACTCTTAAATACGCAATTAGAGTTTCCAGAAATGATTATAAACTTGTAAGAAACCCTTGAAATAAAAGTGAATGGATTCGTACTACATTTCCTGCCGTTTTTTACTGACAGACATTACCAGTGGAAAGCTAGTAAATGACCAGAAAACTGATAATATTTACAACTCCGGACACTTTAGGGAGCGTTTTCACTTGAATTTGCTTTCAAATGTTAGGAATTCATGTTTATACAGCTCAAAATTTCTGTAGAAGGTCTGTAAGTAAGGACTTCACTGCTAATGTTTACAATTGAGGCCGAACTTCTCTGGCGTCTTTCCTGTGAATCAGTTAAAATCCTTACGGTTTCAGTACTTACTTGTAAGAAAACTCTCTAATTGTGGTAAAACTCTTAAAATACGCAATTAGAGTTTCCAGAAATTATTATAAACTTGCAAGAAACCCTTGAAATAAAAGTAAATGGATTCGTACTACATTTCCTGCCGTTTTTTAATCACAGACATTACCAGTGGAAAGCTGGTCAATGACCAGAAAACTGATAATATTTACAACTCCGGACATTTTAGGGAGCGTTTTCTCTTGAATTTGCTTTCAAATGTTAGGAATTCATGTTAATACAGCTCAAAATTTCTGTAGAAAGTCTGTAAGGAATGACTATACTGCCTATGTTTACAATTGAGGCCGAACTTCTCTGGTGTCTTTTGTGTGAATCAGTTAAAATCCTTACGGTTCCAGTACTTACTTGTAAGAAAACTCTCTAATTGTGGTAAAACTCTTAAATACGCAATTAGAGTTTCCAGAAATGATTATAAACTTGTAAGAAACCCTTGAAATAAAAGTGAATGGATTCGTACTACATTTCCTGCCGTTTTTTACTGACAGACATTACCAGTGGAAAGCTAGTAAATGACCAGAAAACTGATAATATTTACAACTCCGGACACTTTAGGGAGCGTTTTCACTTGAATTTGCTTTCAAATGTTAGGAATTCATGTTTATACAGCTCAAAATTTCTGTAGAAGGTCTGTAAGCAAGGACTTCACTGCTAATGTTTACAATTGAGGCCGAACTTCTCTGGCGTCTTTCCTGTGAATCAGTTAAAATCCTTACGGTTCCAGTACTTACTTGTAAGAAAACTCTCGAATTGTGGTAAACCTCTTAAAATACGCAATTAGAGTTTCCAGAAATGATTATAAACTTGTAAGAAACCCTTGAAATAAAAGTGAATGGATTCGTACTACATTTCCTGCCGTTTTTTACTGACAGACATTACCAGTGGAAAGCTGGTAAATGACCAGAAAACTGATAATATTTACAACTCCGGACACTTTAGGGAGCGTTTTCACTTGAATTTGCTTTCAAATGTTAGGAATTCATGTTTATACAGCTCAAAATTTCTGTAGAAGGTCTGTAAGTAAGGACTTCACTGCTACTGTTCACAATTGAGGCCGAACTTCTCTGGCGTCTTTCCTGTGAATCAGTTAAAATTCTTACGGTTCCAGTACTTACTTGTAAGAAAACTCTCTAATTGTGGTAAAACTCTTAAAATACGCAATTAGAGTTTCCAGAAATGATTATAAACTTATAAGAAACCCTTGAAATAAAAGTAAATGGATTCGTACTACATTTCCTGCCGTTTTTTACTGACAGACATTACAGGTGGAAAGCTGGTAAATGACCAGAAAACTGATAATATTTACAACTCCGGACACTTTAGGGAGCGTTTTCACTTGAATTTGCTTTCAAATGTTAGGAATTCATGTTAATACAGCTCAAAATTTCTGTAGAAAGTCTGTAAGGAATGACTATACTGCCTATGTTTACAATTGAGGCCGAACTTCTCTGGTGTCTTTTGTGTGACTCAGTTAAAATCCTTACGGTTCCAGTACTTACTTGTAAGAAAACTTTCTAATTGTGGTAAAACTCTTAAAATACGCAATTAGAGTTTCCAGAAATGATTATAAACTTGTAAGAAACCCTTGAAATAAAAGTAAATGGATTCGTACTACATTTTCTGCCGTTTTTAACTGACAGACATTACCAGTGGAAAGCTGGTAAATGACCAGAAAACGGATAATATTTACAACTCCGGACACTTTAGGGAGCGTTTTCACTTGAATTTGCTTTCAAATGTTAGGAATTCATGTTTATACAGCTCAAAATTTCTGTAGAAGGTCTGTAAGTAAGGACTTCACTGCTAATGTTTACAATTGAGGCCGAACTTCTCTGGCGTCTTTTGTGTGACTCAGTTAAAATCCTTACGGTTCCAGTACTTACTTGTAAGAAAACTCTCTAATTGTGGTAAAACTCTTAAATACGCAATTAGAGTTTCCAGAAATGATTATAAACTTGTAAGAAACCCTTGAAATAAAAGTGAATGGATTCGTACTACATTTCCTGCCGTTTTTTACTGACAGACATTACCAGTGGAAAGCTAGTAAATGACCAGAAAACTGATAATATTTACAACTCCGGACACTTTAGGGAGCGTTTTCACTTGAATTTGCTTTCAAATGTTAGGAATTCATGTTTATACAGCTCAAAATTTCTGTAGAAGGTCTGTAAGTAAGGACTTCACTGCTAATGTTTACAATTGAGGCCGAACTTCTCTGGCGTCTTTCCTGTGAATCAGTTAAAATTCTTACGGTTCCAGTACTTACTTGTAAGAAAACTCTCTAATTGTGGTAAAACTCTTAAAATACGCAATTAGAGTTTCCAGAAATGATTATAAACTTATAAGAAACCCTTGAAATAAAAGTAAATGGATTCGTACTACATTTCCTGCCGTTTTTTACTGACAGACATTACAGGTGGAAAGCTGGTAAATGACCAGAAAACTGATAATATTTACAACTCCGGACACTTTAGGGAGCGTTTTCACTTGAATTTGCTTTCAAATGTTAGGAATTCATGTTAATACAGCTCAAAATTTCTGTAGAAAGTCTGTAAGGAATGACTATACTGCCTATGTTTACAATTGAGGCCGAACTTCTCTGGTGTCTTTTGTGTGAATCAGTTAAAATCCTTACGGTTCCAGTACTTACTTGTAAGAAAACTTTCTAATTGTGGTAAAACTCTTAAAATACGCAATTAGAGTTTCCAGAAATGATTATAAACTTGTAAGAAACCCTTGAAATAAAAGGAAATGGATTCGTACTACATTTCCTGCCGTTTTTTAATCCCAGACATTACCAGTGGAAAGCTGTAAATGACCAGAAAACTGATAATATTTACAACTCCGGACACTTTAGGGAGCGTTTTCACTTGAATTTTCTTTCAAATGTTAGGAATTCATGTTTATACAGCTCAAAGTTTCTGTAGAAAGTCTGTAAGTAAGGACTTCACTGCTAATGTTTACAATTGAGGCCGAACTTCTCTGGCGTCTTTCCTGTGAATCAGTTAAAATCCTTACGGTTCCAGTACTTACTTGTAAGAAAACTCTCTAATTGTGGTAAAACTCTTAAATACGCAATTAGAGTTTCCAGAAATGATTATAAACTTGTAAGAAACCCTTGAAATAAAAGTGAATGGATTCGTACTACATTTCCTGCCGTTTTTTACTGACAGACATTACCAGTGGAAAGCTAGTAAATGACCAGAAAACTGATAATATTTACAACTCCGGACACTTTAGGGAGCGTTTTCACTTGAATTTGCTTTCAAATGTTAGGAATTCATGTTTATACAGCTCAAAATTTCTGTAGAAGGTCTGTAAGCAAGGACTTCACTGCTAATGTTTACAATTGAGGCCGAACTTCTCTGGCGTCTTTCCTGTGAATCAGTTAAAATCCTTACGGTTCCAGTACTTACTTGTAAGAAAACTCTCTAATTGTGGTAAAACTCTTAAAATACGCAATTAGAGTTTCCAGAAATGATTATAAACTTGTAAGAAACCCTTGAAATAAAAGTGAATGGATTCGTACTACATTTCCTGCCGTTTTTTACTGACAGACATTGCCAGTGGAAAGCTGGTAAATGACCAGAAAACTGATAATATTTACAACTCCGGACACTTTAGGGAGCGTTTTCACTTGAATTTGCTTTCAAATGTTAGGAATTCATGTTTATACAGCTCAAAATTTCTGTAGAAGGTCTGTAAGGAATGACTATACTGCCTATGTTTACAATTGAGGCCGAACTTCTCTGGCGTCTTTCCTGTGAATCAGTTAAAATCCTTACGGTTCCAGTACTTACTTGTAAGAAAACTCTCTAATTGTGGTAAAACTCTTAAATACGCAATTAGAGTTTCCAGAAATGATTATAAACTTGTAAGAAACCCTTGAAATAAAAGTGAATGGATTCGTACTACATTTCCTGCCGTTTTTTACTGACAGACATTACCAGTGGAAAGCTGGTAAATGACCAGAAAACTGATAATATTTACAACTCCGGACACTTTAGGGAGCGTTTTCACTTGAATTTGCTTTCAAATGTTAGGAATTCATGTTTATACAGCTCAAAATTTCTGTAGAAGGTCTGTAAGTAAGGACTTCACTGCTAATGTTTACAATTGAGGCCGAACTTCTCTGGCGTCTTTCCTGTGAATCAGTTAAAATCCTTACGGTTTCAGTACTTACTTGTAAGAAAACTCTCTAATTGTGGTAAAACTCTTAAAATACGCAATTAGAGTTTCCAGAAATGATTATAAACTTGCAAGAAACCCTTGAAATAAAAGTAAATGGATTCGTACTACATTTCCTGCCGTTTTTTAATCACAGACATTACCAGTGGAAAGCTGGTCAATGACCAGAAAACTGATAATATTTACAACTCCGGACATTTTAGGGAGCGTTTTCTCTTGAATTTGCTTTCAAATGTTAGGAATTCATGTTAATACAGCTCAAAATTTCTGTAGAAAGTCTGTAAGGAATGACTATACTGCCTATGTTTACAATTGAGGCCGAACTTCTCTGGTGTCTTTTGTGTGAATCAGTTAAAATCCTTACGGTTCCAGTACTTACTTGTAAGAAAACTCTCTAATTGTGGTAAAACTCTTAAATACGCAATTAGAGTTTCCAGAAATGATTATAAACTTGTAAGAAACCCTTGAAATAAAAGTGAATGGATTCGTACTACATTTCCTGCCGTTTTTTACTGACAGACATTACCAGTGGAAAGCTAGTAAATGACCAGAAAACTGATAATATTTACAACTCCGGACACTTTAGGGAGCGTTTTCACTTGAATTTGCTTTCAAATGTTAGGAATTCATGTTTATACAGCTCAAAATTTCTGTAGAAGGTCTGTAAGCAAGGACTTCACTGCTAATGTTTACAATTGAGGCCGAACTTCTCTGGCGTCTTTCCTGTGAATCAGTTAAAATCCTTACGGTTCCAGTACTTACTTGTAAGAAAACTCTCTAATTGTGGTAAAACTCTTAAAATACGCAATTAGAGTTTCCAGAAATGATTATAAACTTGTAAGAAACCCTTGAAATAAATGTGAATGGATTCGTACTACATTTCCTGCCGTTTTTTACTGACAGACATTACCAGTGGAAAGCTGGTAAATGACCAGAAAACTGATAATATTTACAACTCCGGACACTTTAGGAAGCGTTTTCACTTGAATTTGCTTTCAAATGTTAGGAATTCATGTTTATACAGCTCAAAATTTCTGTAGAAGGTCTGTAAGTAAGGACTTCACTGCTAATGTTCACAATTGAGGCCGAACTTCTCTGGCGTCTTTCCTGTGAATCAGTTAAAATTCTTACGGTTCCAGTACTTACTTGTAAGAAAACTCTCTAATTGTGGTAAAACTCTTAAAATACGCAATTAGAGTTTCCAGAAATGATTATAAACTTATAAGAAACCCTTGAAATAAAAGTAAATGGATTCGTACTACATTTCCTGCCGTTTTTTACTGACAGACATTACAGGTGGAAAGCTGGTAAATGACCAGAAAACTGATAATATTTACAACTCCGGACACTTTAGGGAGTGTTTTCACTTGAATTTGCTTTCAAGTGTTAGGAATTCATGTTAATACAGCTCAAAATTTCTGTAGAAAGTCTGTAAGGAATGACTATACTGCCAATGTTTACAATTGAGGCCGAACTTCTCTGGTGTCTTTTGTGTGACTCAGTTAAAATCCTTACGGTTCCAGGACTTACTTGTAAGAAAACTTTCTAATTGTGGTAAAACTCTTAAAATACGCAATTAGAGTTTCCAGAAATGATTATAAACTTGTAAGAAACCCTTGAAATAAAAGTAAATGGATTCGTACTACATTTTCTGCCGTTTTTAACTGACAGACATTACCAGTGGAAAGCTGGTAAATGACCAGAAAACGGATAATATTTACAACTCCGGACACTTTAGGGAGCGTTTTCACTTGAATTTGCTTTCAAATGTTAGGAATTCATGTTTATACAGCTCAAAATTTCTGTAGAAGGTCTGTAAGTAAGGACTTCACTGCTAATGTTTACAATTGAGGCCGAACTTCTCTGGCGTCTTTTGTGTGACTCAGTTAAAATCCTTACGGTTCCAGTACTTACTTGTAAGAAAACTCTCTAATTGTGGTAAAACTCTTAAATAAGCAATTAGAGTTTCCAGAAATGATTATAAACTTGTACGAAACCCTTGAAATAAAAGTGAATGGATTCGTACTACATTTCCTGCCGTTTTTTACTGACAGACATTACCAGTGGAAAGCTAGTAAATGACCAGAAAACTGATAATATTTACAACTCCGGACACTTTAGGGAGCGTTTTCACTTGAATTTGCTTTCAAATGTTAGGAATTCATGTTTATACAGCTCAAAATTTCTGTAGAAGGTCTGTAAGTAAGGACTTCACTGCTAATGTTTACAATTGAGGCCGAACTTCTCTGGCGTCTTTCCTGTGAATCAGTTAAAATTCTTACGGTTCCAGTACTTACTTGTAAGAAAACTCTCTAATTGTGGTAAAACTCTTAAAATACGCAATTAGAGTTTCCAGAAATGATTATAAACTTATAAGAAACCCTTGAAATAAAAGTAAATGGATTCGTACTACATTTCCTGCCGTTTTTTACTGACAGACATTACAGGTGGAAAGCTGGAAAAGGACCAGAAAACTGATAATATTTACAACTCCGGACACTTTAGGGAGCGTTTTCACTTGAATTTGCTTTCAAATGTTAGGAATTCATGTTAATACAGCTCAAAATTTCTGTAGAAAGTCTGTAAGGAATGACTATACTGCCTATGTTTACAATTGAGGCCGAACTTCTCTGGTGTCTTTTGTGTGAATCAGTTAAAATCCTTACGGTTCCAGTACTTACTTGTAAGAAAACTTTCTAATTGTGGTAAAACTCTTAAAATACGCAATTAGAGTTTCCAGAAATGATTATAAACTTGTAAGAAACCCTTGAAATAAAAGGAAATGGATTCGTACTACATTTCCTGCCGTTTTTTAATCCCAGACATTACCAGTGGAAAGCTGTAAATGACCAGAAAACTGATAATATTTACAACTCCGGACACTTTAGGGAGCGTTTTCACTTGAATTTTCTTTCAAATGTTAGGAATTCATGTTAATACAGCTCAAAATTTCTGTAGAAAGTCTGTAAGGAATGACTATACTGCCTATGTTTACAATTGAGGCCGAACTTCTCTGGCGTCTTTCCTGTGAACCAGTTAAAATTCTTACGGTTCCAGTACTTACTTGTAAGAAAACTCTCTAATTGTGGTAAAACTCTTAAAATACGCAATTAGAGTTTCCAGAAATGATTATAAACTTATAAGAAACCCTTAAAATAAAAGTAAATGGATTCGTACTACATTTCCTGCCGTTTTTTAATCCCAGACATTACCAGTGGAAAGCTTGTAAATGACCAGAAAACTGATAATATTTACAACTCCGGACACTTTACGGAGAGTTTTCGCTTGAATTTGCTTTCAAATGTTAGGAATTCATGTTTATACAGCTCAAAGTTTCTGTAGAAAGTCTGTAAGTAAGGACTTCACTGCTAATGTTTACAATTGAGGCCGAACTTCTCTGGCGTCTTTCCTGTGAATCAGTTAAAATCCTTACAGTTCCAGTACTTACTTGTAAGAAAACTCTCTAATTGTGGTAAAACTCTTAAATACGCAATTAGAGTTTCCAGAAATGATTATAAACTTGTAAGAAACCCTTGAAATAAAAGTGAATGGATTCGTACTACATTTCCTGCCGTTTTTTACTGACAGACATTACCAGTGGAAAGCTAGTAAATGACCAGAAAACTGATAATATTTACAACTCCGGACACTTTAGGGAGCGTTTTCACTTGAATTTGCTTTCAAATGTTAGGAATTCATGTTTATACAGCTCAAAATTTCTGTAGAAGGTCTGTAAGCAAGGACTTCACTGCTAATGTTTACAATTGAGGCCGAACTTCTCTGGCGTCTTTCCTGTGAATCAGTTAAAATCCTTACGGTTTCAGTACTTACTTGTAAGAAAACTCTCTAATTGTGGTAAAACTCTTAAAATACGCAATTAGAGTTTCCAGAAATGATTATAAACTTGTAAGAAACCCTTGAAATAAAAGTGAATGGATTCGTACTACATTTCCTGCCGTTTTTTACTGACAGACATTACCAGTGGAAAGCTGGTAAATGACCAGAAAACTGATAATATTTACAACTCCGGACACTTTAGGGAGCGTTTTCACTTGAATTTGCTTTCAAATGTTAGGAATTCATGTTTATACAGCTCAAAATTTCTGTAGAAGGTCTGTAAGTAAGGACTTCACTGCTAATGTTTACAATTGAGGCCGAACTTCTCTGGCGTCTTTCCTGTGAATCAGTTAAAATTCTTACGGTTCCAGTACTTACTTGTAAGAAAACTCTCTAATTGTGGTAAAACTCTTAAAATACGCAATTAGAGTTTCCAGAAATGATTATAAACTTATAAGAAACCCTTGAAATAAAAGTAAATGGATTCGTACTACATTTCCTGCCGTTTTTTACTGACAGACATTACAGGTGGAAAGCTGGTAAATGACCAGAAAACTGATAATATTTACAACTCCGGACACTTTAGGGAGCGTTTTCACTTGAATTTGCTTTCAAATGTTAGGAATTCATGTTAATACAGCTCAAAATTTCTGTAGAAAGTCTGTAAGGAATGACTATACTGCCTATGTTTACAATTGAGGCCGAACTTCTCTGGTGTCTTTTGTGTGAATCAGTTAAAATCCTTACGGTTCCAGTACTTACTTGTAAGAAAACTTTCTAATTGTGGTAAAACTCTTAAAATACGCAATTAGAGTTTCCAGAAATGATTATAAACTTGTAAGAAACCCTTGAAATAAAAGGAAATGGATTCGTACTACATTTCCTGCCGTTTTTTAATCCCAGACATTACCAGTGGAAAGCTGTAAATGACCAGAAAACTGATAATATTTACAACTCCGGACACTTTAGGGAGCGTTTTCACTTGAAGTTTCTTTCAAATGTTAGGAATTCATGTTAATACAGCTCAAAATTTCTGTAGAAAGTCTGTAAGGAATGACTATACTGCCTATGTTTACAATTGAGGCCGAACTTCTCTGGTGTCTTTTGTGTGACTCAGTTAAAATCCTTACGGTTCCAGTACTTACTTGTAAGAAAACTTTCTAATTGTGGTAAAACTCTTAAAATACGCAATTAGAGTTTCCAGAAATGATTATAAACTTGTAAGAAACCCTTGAAATAAAAGTAAATGGATTCGTACTACATTTCCTGCCGTTTTTAACTGACAGACATTACCAGTGGAAAGCTGGTAAATGACCAGAAAACGGATAATATTTACAACTCCGGACACTTTAGGGAGCGTTTTCACTTGAATTTGCTTTCAAATGTTAGGAATTCATGTTTATACAGCTCAAAATTTCTGTAGAAGGTCTGTAAGTAAGGACTTCACTGCTAATGTTTACAATTGAGGCCGAACTTCTCTGGCGTCTTTTGTGTGACTCAGTTAAAATCCTTACGGTTCCAGTACTTACTTGTAAGAAAACTCTCTAATTGTGGTAAAACTCTTAAAATACGCAATTAGAGTTTCCAGAAATGATTATAAACTTGTAAGAAACCCTTGAAATAAAAGTAAATTGATTCGTACTACATTTCCTGCCGTTTTTTAATCCCAGACATTACCAGTGGAAAGCTGGTAAATGACCAGAAAACGGATAATATTTACAACTCCGGACACTTTAGGGAGCGTTTTCACTTGAATTTGCTTTCAAATGTTAGGAATTCATGTTTATACAGCTCAAAATTTCTGTAGAAGGTCTGTAAGTAAGGACTTCACTGCTAATGTTTACAATTGAGGCCGAACTTCTCTGGCGTCTTTCCTGTGAATCAGTTAAAATCCTTACGGTTCCAGTACTTACTTGTAAGAAAACTCTCTAATTGTGGTAAAACTCTTAAAATACGCAATTAGAGTTTCCAGAAATGATTATAAACTTATAAGAAACCCTTGAAATAAAAGTAAATGAATTCGTACTACATTTCCTGCCGTTTTTTACTGACAGACATTACAGGTGGAAAGCTGGTAAATGACCAGAAAACTGATAATATTTACAACTCCGGACACTTTAGGGAGCGTTTTCGCTTGAATTTGCTTTCAAATGTTAGGAATTCATGTTTATACAGCTCAAAGTTTCTGTAGAAAGTCTGTAAGGAATGAGTATACTGCCTATGTTTACAATTGAGGCCAAACTTCTCTGGTGTCTTTTGTGTGAATCAGTTAAAATCCTTACGGTTCCAGTACTTACTTGTAAGAAAACTCTCTAATTGTCGTAAAACTCTTAAAATACGCAATTAGAGTTTCCAGAAATGATTATAAACTTGTAAGAAACCCTTGAAATAAAAGTAAATGGATTCGTACTACATTTCCTGCCGTTTTTTACTGACAGACATTACCAGTGGAAAGCTGGTAAATGACCAGAAAACGGATAATATTTACAACTCCGGACACTTTAGGGAGCGTTTTCACTTGAATTTGCTTTCAAATGTTAGGAATTCATGTTTATACAGCTCAAAATTTCTGTAGAAGG
The DNA here is from genome assembly GCF_963259705.1 of Myotis daubentonii. Taxonomy (NCBI): domain Eukaryota; kingdom Metazoa; phylum Chordata; class Mammalia; order Chiroptera; family Vespertilionidae; genus Myotis; species Myotis daubentonii. The sequence goes on along the minus strand of NW_026775543.1, from coordinate 212,129 downwards.
TCTGTAAGTAAGGACTTCACTGCTAATGTTTACAATTGAGGCCGAACTTCTCTGGCGTCTTTTGTGTGACTCAGTTAAAATCCTTACGGTTCCAGTACTTACTTGTAAGAAAACTCTCTAATTGTGGTAAAACTCTTAAATAAGCAATTAGAGTTTCCAGAAATGATTATAAACTTGTAAGAAACCCTTGAAATAAAAGTGAATGGATTCGTACTACATTTCCTGCCGTTTTTTACTGACAGACATTACCAGTGGAAAGCTAGTAAATGACCAGAAAACTGATAATATTTACAACTCCGGACACTTTAGGGAGCGTTTTCACTTGAATTTGCTTTCAAATGTTAGGAATTCATGTTTATACAGCTCAAAATTTCTGTAGAAGGTCTGTAAGTAAGGACTTCACTGCTAATGTTTACAATTGAGGCCGAACTTCTCTGGCGTCTTTCCTGTGAATCAGTTAAAATTCTTACGGTTCCAGTACTTACTTGTAAGAAAACTCTCTAATTGTGGTAAAACTCTTAAAATACGCAATTAGAGTTTCCAGAAATGATTATAAACTTATAAGAAACCCTTGAAATAAAAGTAAATGGATTCGTACTACATTTCCTGCCGTTTTTTACTGACAGACATTACAGGTGGAAAGCTGGAAAAGGACCAGAAAACTGATAATATTTACAACTCCGGACACTTTAGGGAGCGTTTTCACTTGAATTTGCTTTCAAATGTTAGGAATTCATGTTAATACAGCTCAAAATTTCTGTAGAAAGTCTGTAAGGAATGACTATACTGCCTATGTTTACAATTGAGGCCGAACTTCTCTGGTGTCTTTTGTGTGAATCAGTTAAAATCCTTACGGTTCCAGTACTTACTTGTAAGAAAACTTTCTAATTGTGGTAAAACTCTTAAAATACGCAATTAGAGTTTCCAGAAATGATTATAAACTTGTAAGAAACCCTTGAAATAAAAGGAAATGGATTCGTACTACATTTCCTGCCGTTTTTTAATCCCAGACATTACCAGTGGAAAGCTGTAAATGACCAGAAAACTGATAATATTTACAACTCCGGACACTTTAGGGAGCGTTTTCACTTGAAGTTTCTTTCAAATGTTAGGAATTCATGTTAATACAGCTCAAAATTTCTGTAGAAAGTCTGTAAGGAATGACTATACTGCCTATGTTTACAATTGAGGCCGAACTTCTCTGGTGTCTTTTGTGTGACTCAGTTAAAATCCTTACGGTTCCAGTACTTACTTGTAAGAAAACTTTCTAATTGTGGTAAAACTCTTAAAATACGCAATTAGAGTTTCCAGAAATGATTATAAACTTGTAAGAAACCCTTGAAATAAAAGTAAATGGATTCGTACTACATTTCCTGCCGTTTTTAACTGACAGACATTACCAGTGGAAAGCTGGTAAATGACCAGAAAACGGATAATATTTACAACTCCGGACACTTTAGGGAGCGTTTTCACTTGAATTTGCTTTCAAATGTTAGGAATTCATGTTTATACAGCTCAAAATTTCTGTAGAAGGTCTGTAAGTAAGGACTTCACTGCTAATGTTTACAATTGAGGCCGAACTTCTCTGGCGTCTTTTGTGTGACTCAGTTAAAATCCTTACGGTTCCAGTACTTACTTGTAAGAAAACTCTCTAATTGTGGTAAAACTCTTAAAATACGCAATTAGAGTTTCCAGAAATGATTATAAACTTGTAAGAAACCCTTGAAATAAAAGTAAATTGATTCGTACTACATTTCCTGCCGTTTTTTAATCCCAGACATTACCAGTGGAAAGCTGGTAAATGACCAGAAAACGGATAATATTTACAACTCCGGACACTTTAGGGAGCGTTTTCACTTGAATTTGCTTTCAAATGTTAGGAATTCATGTTTATACAGCTCAAAATTTCTGTAGAAGGTCTGTAAGTAAGGACTTCACTGCTAATGTTTACAATTGAGGCCGAACTTCTCTGGCGTCTTTCCTGTGAATCAGTTAAAATCCTTACGGTTCCAGTACTTACTTGTAAGAAAACTCTCTAATTGTGGTAAAACTCTTAAAATACGCAATTAGAGTTTCCAGAAATGATTATAAACTTATAAGAAACCCTTGAAATAAAAGTAAATGAATTCGTACTACATTTCCTGCCGTTTTTTACTGACAGACATTACAGGTGGAAAGCTGGTAAATGACCAGAAAACTGATAATATTTACAACTCCGGACACTTTAGGGAGCGTTTTCGCTTGAATTTGCTTTCAAATGTTAGGAATTCATGTTTATACAGCTCAAAGTTTCTGTAGAAAGTCTGTAAGGAATGAGTATACTGCCTATGTTTACAATTGAGGCCAAACTTCTCTGGTGTCTTTTGTGTGAATCAGTTAAAATCCTTACGGTTCCAGTACTTACTTGTAAGAAAACTCTCTAATTGTCGTAAAACTCTTAAAATACGCAATTAGAGTTTCCAGAAATGATTATAAACTTGTAAGAAACCCTTGAAATAAAAGTAAATGGATTCGTACTACATTTCCTGCCGTTTTTTACTGACAGACATTACCAGTGGAAAGCTGGTAAATGACCAGAAAACGGATAATATTTAAAACTCCGGACACTTTAGGGAGCGTTTTCACTTGAATTTGCTTTCAAATGTTAGGAATTCATGTTTATACAGCTCAAAATTTCTGTAGAAGGTCTGTAAGTAAGGACTTCCCTGCTAATGTTTACAATTGAGGCCGAACTTCTCTGGCGTCTTTTGTGTGACTCAGTTAAAATCCTTACGGTTCCAGTACTTACTTGTAAGAAAACTCTCTAATAGTGGTAAAACTCTTAAAATACGCAATTAGAGTTTCCAGAAATGATTATAAACTTGTAAGAAACCCTTGAAATAAAAGTAAATGGATTCGTACTACATTTCCTGCCGTTTTTTAATCCCAGACATTACCAGTGGAAAGCTGGTAAATGACCAGAAAACTGATAATATTTACAACTCCGGACACTTTAGGGAGCGTTTTCGCTTGAATTTGCTTTCAAATGTTAGGAATTCATGTTTATACAGCTCAAAGTTTCTGTAGAAAGTCTGTAAGGAATGACTATACTGCCTATGTTTACAATTGAGGCCGAACTTCTCTGGCGTCTTTTGTGTGACTCAGTTAAAATCCTTACGGTTCCAGTACTTACTTGTAAGAAAACTCTCTAATTGTGGTAAAACTCTTAAATACGCAATTAGAGTTTCCAGAAATGATTATAAACTTGTAAGAAACCCTTGAAATAAAAGTGAATGGATTCGTACTACATTTCCTGCCGTTTTTTACTGACAGACATTACCAGTGGAAAGCTAGTAAATGACCAGAAAACTGATAATATTTACAACTCCGGACACTTTAGGGAGCGTTTTCACTTGAATTTGCTTTCAAATGTTAGGAATTCATGTTTATACAGCTCAAAATTTCTGTAGAAGGTCTGTAAGTAAGGACTTCACTGCTAATGTTTACAATTGAGGCCGAACTTCTCTGGCGTCTTTCCTGTGAATCAGTTAAAATTCTTACGGTTCCAGTACTTACTTGTAAGAAAACTCTCTAATTGTGGTAAAACTCTTAAAATACGCAATTAGAGTTTCCAGAAATGATTATAAACTTATAAGAAACCCTTGAAATAAAAGTAAATGGATTCGTACTACATTTCCTGCCGTTTTTTACTGACAGACATTACAGGTGGAAAGCTGGAAAAGGACCAGAAAACTGATAATATTTACAACTCCGGACACTTTAGGGAGCGTTTTCACTTGAATTTGCTTTCAAATGTTAGGAATTCATGTTAATACAGCTCAAAATTTCTGTAGAAAGTCTGTAAGGAATGACTATACTGCCTATGTTTACAATTGAGGCCGAACTTCTCTGGTGTCTTTTGTGTGAATCAGTTAAAATCCTTACGGTTCCAGTACTTACTTGTAAGAAAACTTTCTAATTGTGGTAAAACTCTTAAAATACGCAATTAGAGTTTCCAGAAATGATTATAAACTTGTAAGAAACCCTTGAAATAAAAGGAAATGGATTCGTACTACATTTCCTGCCGTTTTTTAATCCCAGACATTACCAGTGGAAAGCTGTAAATGACCAGAAAACTGATAATATTTACAACTCCGGACACTTTAGGGAGCGTTTTCACTTGAATTTTCTTTCAAATGTTAGGAATTCATGTTAATACAGCTCAAAATTTCTGTAGAAAGTCTGTAAGGAATGACTATACTGCCTATGTTTACAATTGAGGCCGAACTTCTCTGGCGTCTTTCCTGTGAACCAGTTAAAATTCTTACGGTTCCAGTACTTACTTGTAAGAAAACTCTCTAATTGTGGTAAAACTCTTAAAATACGCAATTAGAGTTTCCAGAAATGATTATAAACTTATAAGAAACCCTTAAAATAAAAGTAAATGGATTCGTACTACATTTCCTGCCGTTTTTTAATCCCAGACATTACCAGTGGAAAGCTTGTAAATGACCAGAAAACTGATAATATTTACAACTCCGGACACTTTACGGAGAGTTTTCGCTTGAATTTGCTTTCAAATGTTAGGAATTCATGTTAATACAGCTCAAAATTTCTGTAGAAGGTCTGTAAGTAAGGACTTCACTGCTAATGTTTACAATTGAGGCCGAACTTCTCTGGCGTCTTTCCTGTGAATCAGTTAAAATTCTTACGGTTCCAGTACTTACTTGTAAGAAAACTCTCTAATTGTGGTAAAACTCTTAAAATACGCAATTAGAGTTTCCAGAAATGATTATAAACTTGTAAGAAACCCTTGAAATAAAAGTAAATGGATTCGTACTACATTTCCTGCCGTTTTTTACTGACAGACATTACAGGTGGAAAGCTGGTAAATGACCAGAAAACTGACAATATTTACAACTCCGGACACTTTAGGGAGCGTTTTCGCTTGAATTTGCTTTCAAATGTTAGGAATTCATGTTTATACAGCTCAAAGTTTCTGTAGAAAATCTGTAAGGAATGACTATACTGCCTATGTTTACAATGGAGGCCGAACTTCTCTGGTGTCTTTTGTGTGAATCAGTTAAAATCCTTACGGTTCCAGTACTTACTTGTAAGAAAACTCTCTAATTGTGGTAAAACTCTTAAAATACGCAATTAGAGTTTCCAGAAATGATTATAAACTTGTAAGAAACCCTTGAAATAAAAGTAAATGGATTCGTACTACATTTCCTGCCGTTTTTAACTGACAGACATTACCAGTGGAAAGCTGGTAAATGACCAGAAAACTGATAATATTTACAACTCCGGACACTTTAGGGAGCTTTTTCACTTGAATTTGCTTTCAAATGTTAGGAATTCATGTTAATACAGCTCAAAATTTCTGTAGAAAGTCTGTAAGGAATGACTATACTGCCTATGTTTACAATTGAGGCCGAACTTCTCTGGCGTCTTTCCTGTGAATCAGTTAAAATTCTTACGGTTCCAGTACTTACTTGTAAGAAAACTCTCTAATTGTGGTAAAACTCTTAAAATACGCAATTAGAGTTTCCAGAAATGATTATAAACTTATAAGAAACCCTTGAAATAAAAGTGAATGGATTCGTACTACATTTCCTGCCGTTTTTTACTGACAGACATTACCAGTGGAAAGCTGGTAAATGACCAGAAAACTGATAATATTTACAACTCCGGACACTTTAGGGAGCGTTTTCACTTGAATTTGCTTTCAAATGTTAGGAATTCATGTTTATACAGCTCAAAGTTTCTGTAGAAAGTCTGTAAGGAATGACTATACTGCCTATGTTTACAATTGAGGCCGAACTTCTCTGGTGTCTTTTGTGTGACTCAGTTAAAATCCTTACTGTTCCAGTACTTACTTGTAAGAAAACTCTCTAATTGTGGTAAAACTCTTAAAATACGCAATTAGAGTTTCCAGAAATGATTATAAACTTGTAAGAAACCCTTGAAATAAAAGTAAATGGATTCGTACTACATTTCCTGCCGTTTTTAACTGACAGACATTACCAGTGGAAAGCAGGTAAATGACCAGAAAACGGATAATATTTACAACTCCGGACACTTTAGGGAGCGTTTTCACTTGAATATGCTTTCAAATGTTAGGAATTCATGTTTATACAGCTCAAAATTTCTGTAGAAGGTCTGTAAGTAAGGACTTCACTGCTAATGTTTACAATTGAGGCCGAACTTCTCTGGCGTCTTTTGTGTGACTCAGTTAAAATCCTTACGGTTCCAGTACTTACTTGTAAGAAAACTCTCCAATTGTGGTAAAACTCTTAAAATACGCAATTAGAGTTTCCAGAAATGATTATAAACTTGTAAGAAACCCTTGAAATAAAAGTAAATGGATTCGTACTACATTTCCTGCCGTTTTTTAATCCCAGACATTACCAGTGGAAAGCTGGTAAATGACCAGAAAACTGATAATATTTAAAACTCCGGACACTTTAGGGAGCGTTTTCACTTGAATTTGCTTTCAAATGTTAGGAATTCATATTTATACAGCTCAAAATTTCTGTAGAAGGTCTGTAAGTAAGGACTTCACTGCTAATGTTTACAATTGAGGCCGAACTTCTCTGGCGTCTTTTGTGTGACTCAGTTAAAATCCTTACAGTTCCAGTACTTACTTGTAGGAAAACTCTCTAATTGTGGTAAAACTCTTAAAATACGCAATTAGAGTTTCCGGAAATGATTATAAACTTATAAGAAACCCTTGAAATAAAAGTAAATGGATTCGTACTACATTTCCTGCCGTTTTTTACTGACAGACATTACAGGTGGAAAGCTGGTAAATGACCAGAAAACTGATAATATTTACAACTCCGGACACTTTAGGGATCGTTTTCGCTTGAATTTGCTTTCAAATGTTAGGAATTCATGTTTATACAGCTCAAAGTTTCTGTAGAAAGTCTGTAAGGAATGACTATACTGCCTATGTTTACAATTGAGGCCGAACTTCTCTGGTGTCTTTTGTGTGAATCAGTTAAAATCCTTACGGTTCCAGTACTTACTTGTTAGAAAACTTTCTAATTGTGGTAAAAATCTTAAAATACGCAATTAGAGTTTCCAGAAATGATTATAAACTTGTAAGAAACCCTTGAAATAAAAGTAAATGGATTCGTACTACATTTCCTGCCGTTTTTAACTGACAGACATTACCATTGGAAAGCTGGTAAATGACCAGAAAACGGATAATATTTACAACTCCGGACACTTTAGGGAGCGTTTTCACTTGAATTTGCTTTCAAATGTTACGAATTCATGTTTATACAGCTCAAAATTTCTGTAGAAGGTCTGTAAGTAAGGACTTCACTGCTAATGTTTACAATTGAGGCCGAACTTCTCTGGCGTCTTTTGTGTGACTCAGTTAAAATCCTTACGGTTCCAGTACTTACTTGTAAGAAAACTCTCTAATTGTGGTAAAACTCTTAAAATACGCAATTAGAGTTTCCAGAAATGATTATAAACTTGTAAGAAACCCTTGAAATAAAAGTAAATGGATTCGTACTACATTTCCTGCCGTTTTTTAATCCCAGACATTACCAGTTGAAAGCTGGTAAATGACCAGAAAACTGATAATATTTACAACTCCGGACACTTTAGGGAGCGTTTTCACTTGAATTTGCTTTCAAATGTTAGGAATTCATGTTTATACAGCTCAAAATTTCTGTAGAAGGTCTGTAAGTAAGGACTTCACTGCCTATGTTTACAATTGAGGCCGAACTTCTCTGGCGTCTTTCCTGTGAATCAGTTAAAATCCTTACGGTTCAAGTACTTATTTGTAAGAAAACGCTCTAATTATGGTAAAACTCTTAAAATACGCAATTAGAGTTTCCGGAAATGATTATAAACTTGTAAGAAACCCTTGAAATAAAATTAAATTGATTCGTACTACATTTCCTGCCGTTTTTTAATCCCAGACATTACCAGTGGAAAGCTGGTAAATGACCAGAAAACTGATAATATTTACAACTCCGGACACTTTAGGGAGCGTTTTCACTTAAATTTGCTTTCAAATGTTAGGAATTCATGTTTATACAGCTCAAAATTTCTGTAGAAGGTCTGTAAGTAAGGACTTCACTGCTAATGTTTACAATTGAGGCCGAACTTCTCTGGCGTCTTTTGTGTGACTCAGTTAAAATCCTTACGGTTCCAGTACTTACTTGTAGGAAAACTCTCTAATTGTGGTAAAACTCTTAAAATACGCAATTAGAGTTTCCGGAAATGATTATAAACTTGTAAGAAACCCTTGAAATAAAAGTAAATGGATTCGTACTACATTTCCTGCCGTTTTTTACTGACAGACATTACCAGTGGAAAGCTGGTAAATGACCAGAAAACTGATAATATTTACAACTCCGGACACTTTAGGGAGCGTTTTCGCTTGAATTTGCTTTCAAATGTTAGGAATTCATGTTTATACAGCTCAAAGTTTCTGTAGAAAGTCTGTAAGGAATGACTATACTGCCTATGTTTACAATTGAGGCCGAACTTCTCTGGTGTCTTTCGTGTGACTCAGTTAAAATCCTTACGGTTTCAGTACTTACTTGTAAGAAAACTCTCTAATTGTGGTAAAACTCTTAAAATACGCAATTAGAGTTTCCAGAAATGATTATAAACTTGTAAGAAACCCTTGAAATAAAAGTAAATGGATTCGTACTACATTTCCTGCCGTTTTTAACTGACAGACATTACCAGTGGAAAGCAGGTAAATGACCAGAAAACGGATAATATTTACAACTCCGGACACTTTAGGGAGCGTTTTCACTTGAATATGCTTTCAAATGTTAGGAATTCATGTTTATACAGCTCAAAATTTCTGTAGAAGGTCTGTAAGTAAGGACTTCACTGCTAATGTTTACAATTGAGGCCGAACTTCTCTGGCGTCTTTTGTGTGACTCAGTTAAAATCCTTACGGTTCCAGTACTTACTTGTAAGAAAACTCTCCAATTGTGGTAAAACTCTTAAAATACGCAATTAGAGTTTCCAGAAATGATTATAAACTTGTAAGAAACCCTTGAAATAAAAGTAAATGGATTCGTACTACATTTCCTGCCGTTTTTTAATCACAGACATTACCAGTGGAAAGCTGGTAAATGACCAGAAAACTGATAATATTTAAAACTCCGGACACTTTAGGGAGCGTTTTCACTTGAATTTGCTTTCAAATGTTAGGAATTCATATTTATACAGCTCAAAATTTCTGTAGAAGGTCTGTAAGTAAGGACTTCACTGCTAATGTTTACAATTGAGGCCGAACTTCTCTGGCGTCTTTTGTGTGACTCAGTTAAAATCCTTACAGTTCCAGTACTTACTTGTAGGAAAACTCTCTAATTGTGGTAAAACTCTTAAAATACGCAATTAGAGTTTCCGGAAATGATTATAAACTTATAAGAAACCCTTGAAATAAAAGTAAATGGATTCGTACTACATTTCCTGCCGTTTTTTACTGACAGACATTACAGGTGGAAAGCTGGTAAATGACCAGAAAACTGATAATATTTACAACTCCGGACACTTTAGGGATCGTTTTCGCTTGAATTTGCTTTCAAATGTTAGGAATTCATGTTTATACAGCTCAAAGTTTCTGTAGAAAGTCTGTAAGGAATGACTATACTGCCTATGTTTACAATTGAGGCCGAACTTCTCTGGTGTCTTTTGTGTGAATCAGTTAAAATCCTTACGGTTCCAGTACTTACTTGTTAGAAAACTTTCTAATTGTGGTAAAAATCTTAAAATACGCAATTAGAGTTTCCAGAAATGATTATAAACTTGTAAGAAACCCTTGAAATAAAAGTAAATGGATTCGTACTACATTTCCTGCCGTTTTTAACTGACAGACATTACCATTGGAAAGCTGGTAAATGACCAGAAAACGGATAATATTTACAACTCCGGACACTTTAGGGAGCGTTTTCACTTGAATTTGCTTTCAAATGTTACGAATTCATGTTTATACAGCTCAAAATTTCTGTAGAAGGTCTGTAAGTAAGGACTTCACTGCTAATGTTTACAATTGAGGCCGAACTTCTCTGGCGTCTTTTGTGTGACTCAGTTAAAATCCTTACGGTTCCAGTACTTACTTGTAAGAAAACTCTCTAATTGTGGTAAAACTCTTAAAATACGCAATTAGAGTTTCCAGAAATGATTATAAACTTGTAAGAAACCCTTGAAATAAAAGTAAATGGATTCGTACTACATTTCCTGCCGTTTTTTAATCCCAGACATTACCAGTTGAAAGCTGGTAAATGACCAGAAAACTGATAATATTTACAACTCCGGACACTTTAGGGAGCGTTTTCACTTGAATTTGCTTTCAAATGTTAGGAATTCATGTTTATACAGCTCAAAATTTCTGTAGAAGGTCTGTAAGTAAGGACTTCACTGCCTATGTTTACAATTGAGGCCGAACTTCTCTGGCGTCTTTCCTGTGAATCAGTTAAAATCCTTACGGTTCAAGTACTTATTTGTAAGAAAACGCTCTAATTATGGTAAAACTCTTAAAATACGCAATTAGAGTTTCCGGAAATGATTATAAACTTGTAAGAAACCCTTGAAATAAAATTAAATTGATTCGTACTACATTTCCTGCCGTTTTTTAATCCCAGACATTACCAGTGGAAAGCTGGTAAATGACCAGAAAACTGATAATATTTACAACTCCGGACACTTTAGGGAGCGTTTTCACTTAAATTTGCTTTCAAATGTTAGGAATTCATGTTTATACAGCTCAAAATTTCTGTAGAAGGTCTGTAAGTAAGGACTTCACTGCTAATGTTTACAATTGAGGCCGAACTTCTCTGGCGTCTTTTGTGTGACTCAGTTAAAATCCTTACGGTTCCAGTACTTACTTGTAGGAAAACTCTCTAATTGTGGTAAAACTCTTAAAATACGCAATTAGAGTTTCCGGAAATGATTATAAACTTGTAAGAAACCCTTGAAATAAAAGTAAATGGATTCGTACTACATTTCCTGCCGTTTTTTACTGACAGACATTACCAGTGGAAAGCTGGTAAATGACCAGAAAACTGATAATATTTACAACTCCGGACACTTTAGGGAGCGTTTTCGCTTGAATTTGCTTTCAAATGTTAGGAATTCATGTTTATACAGCTCAAAGTTTCTGTAGAAAGTCTGTAAGGAATGACTATACTGCCTATGTTTACAATTGAGGCCGAACTTCTCTGGTGTCTTTCGTGTGACTCAGTTAAAATCCTTACGGTTTCAGTACTTACTTGTAAGAAAACTCTCTAATTGTGGTAAAACTCTTAAAATACGCAATTAGAGTTTCCAGAAATGATTATAAACTTGCAAGAAACCCTTGAAATAAAAGTAAATGGATTCGTACTACATTTCCTGCCGTTTTTTAATCACAGACATTACCAGTGGAAAGCTGGTCAATGACCAGAAAACTGATAATATTTACAACTCCGGACACTTTAGGGAGCGTTTTCACTTGAATTTGCTTTCAAATGTTAGGAATTCATGTTAATACAGCTCAAAATTTCTGTAGAAGGTCTGTAAGTAAGGACTTCACTGCTAATGTTTACAATTGAGGCCGAACTTCTCTGGCGTCTTTCCTGTGAATCAGTTAAAATTCTTACGGTTCCAGTACTTACTTGTAAGAAAACTCTCTAATTGTGGTAAAACTCTTAAAATACGCAATTAGAGTTTCCAGAAATGATTATAAACTTGTAAGAAACCCTTGAAATAAAAGTAAATGGATTCGTACTACATTTCCTGCCGTTTTTTACTGACAGACATTACAGGTGGAAAGCTGGTAAATGACCAGAAAACTGACAATATTTACAACTCCGGACACTTTAGGGAGCGTTTTCGCTTGAATTTGCTTTCAAATGTTAGGAATTCATGTTTATACAGCTCAAAGTTTCCGTAGAAAGTCTGTAAGGAATGACTATACTGCCTATGTTTACAATGGAGGCCGAACTTCTCTGGTGTCTTTTGTGTGAATCAGTTAAAATCCTTACGGTTCCAGTACTTACTTGTAAGAAAACTCTCTAATTGTGGTAAAACTCTTAAAATACGCAATTAGAGTTTCCAGAAATGATTATAAACTTGTAAGAAACCCTTGAAATAAAAGGAAATGGATTCGTACTACATTTCCTGCCGTTTTTAACTGACAGACATTACCAGTGGAAAGCTGGTAAATGACCAGAAAACTGATAATATTTACAACTCCGGACACTTTAGGGAGCTTTTTCACTTGAATTTGCTTTCAAATGTTAGGAATTCATGTTAATACAGCTCAAAATTTCTGTAGAAAGTCTGTAAGGAATGACTATACTGCCTATGTTTACAATGGAGGCCGAACTTCTCTGGTGTCTTTTGTGTGAATCAGTTAAAATCCTTACGGTTCCAGTACTTACTTGTAAGAAAACTCTCTAATTGTGGTAAAACTCTTAAAATACGCAATTAGAGTTTCCAGAAATGATTATAAACTTGTAAGAAACCCTTGAAATAAAAGTAAATGGATTCGTACTACATTTCCTGCCGTTTTTTACTGACAGACATTACAGGTGGAAAGCTGGTAAATGACCAGAAAACTGACAATATTTACAACTCCGGACACTTTAGGGAGCGTTTTCGCTTGAATTTGCTTTCAAATGTTAGGAATTCATGTTTATACAGCTCAAAGTTTCTGTAGAAAGTCTGTAAGGAATGACTATACTGCCTATGTTTACAATGGAGGCCGAACTTCTCTGGTGTCTTTTGTGTGAATCAGTTAAAATCCTTACGGTTCCAGTACTTACTTGTAAGAAAACTCTCTAATTGTGGTAAAACTCTTAAAATACGCAATTAGAGTTTCCAGAAATGATTATAAACTTGTAAGAAACCCTTGAAATAAAAGTAAATGGATTCGTACTACATTTCCTGCCGTTTTTAACTGACAGACATTACCAGTGGAAAGCTGGTAAATGACCAGAAAACTGATAATATTTACAACTCCGGACACTTTAGGGAGCTTTTTCACTTGAATTTGCTTTCAAATGTTAGGAATTCATGTTAATACAGCTCAAAATTTCTGTAGAAAGTCTGTAAGGAATGACTATACTGCCTATGTTTACAATTGAGGCCGAACTTCTCTGGCGTCTTTCCTGTGAATCAGTTAAAATTCTTACGGTTCCAGTACTTACTTGTAAGAAAACTCTCTAATTGTGGTAAAACTCTTAAAATACGCAATTAGAGTTTCCAGAAATGATTATAAACTTATAAGAAACCCTTGAAATAAAAGTGAATGGATTCGTACTACATTTCCTGCCGTTTTTTACTGACAGACATTACCAGTGGAAAGCTGGTAAATGACCAGAAAACTGATAATATTTACAACTCCGGACACTTTAGGGAGCGTTTTCACTTGAATTTGCTTTCAAATGTTAGGAATTCATGTTTATACAGCTCAAAATTTCTGTAGAAGGTCTGTAAGTAAGGACTTCACTGCTAATGTTTACAATTGAGGCCGAACTTCTCTGGCGTCTTTCCTGTGAATCAGTTAAAATTCTTACGGTTCCAGCACTTACTTGTAAGAAAACTCTCTAATTGTGGTAAAACTCTTAAAATACGCAATTAGAGTTTCCAGAAATGATTATAAACTTATAAGAAACCCTTGAAATAAAAGTAAATGGATTCGTACTACATTTCCTGCCGTTTTTTAATCCCAGACATTACCAGTGGAAAGCTTGTAAATGACCAGAAAACTGATACTATTTACAACTCCGGACACTTTAGGGAGCGTTTTCACTTGAATTTGCTTTCAAATGTTAGGAATTCATGTTTATACAGCTCAAAGTTTCTGTAGAAAGTCTGTAAGGAATGACTATACTGCCTATGTTTACAATTGAGGCCGAACTTCTCTGGTGTCTTTTGTGTGACTCAGTTAAAATCCTTACGGTTCCAGTACTTACTTGTAAGAAAACTTTCTAATTGTGGTAAAACTCTTAAAATACGCAATTAGAGTTTCCAGAAATGATTATAAACTTGTAAGAAACCCTTGAAATAAAAGTAAATGGATTCGTACTACATTTCCTGCCGTTTTTAACTGACAGACATTACCAGTGGAAAGCTGGTAAATGACCAGAAAACGGATAATATTTACAACTCCGGACACTTTAGGGAGCGTTTTCACTTGAATTTGCTTTCAAATGTTAGGAATTCATGTTTATACAGCTCAAAATTTCTGTAGAAGGTCTGTAAGTAAGGACTTCACTGCTAATGTTTACAATTGAGGCCGAACTTCTCTGGCGTCTTTTGTGTGACTCAGTTAAAATCCTTACGGTTCCAGTACTTACTTGTAAGAAAACTCTCCAATTGTGGTAAAACTCTTAAAATACGCAATTAGAGTTTCCAGAAATGATTATAAACTTGTAAGAAACCCTTGAAATAAAAGTAAATGGATTCGTACTACATTTCCTGCCGTTTTTTAATCCCAGACATTACCAGTGGAAAGCTGGTAAATGACCAGAAAACTGATAATATTTACAACTCCGGACACTTTAGGGAGCGTTTTCACTTGAATTTGCTTTCAAATGTTAGGAATTCATATTTATACAGCTCAAAATTTCTGTAGAAGGTCTGTAAGTAAGGACTTCACTGCTAATGTTTACAATTGAGGCCGAACTTCTCTGGCGTCTTTTGTGTGACTCAGTTAAAATCCTTACAGTTCCAGTACTTACTTGTAGGAAAACTCTCTAATTGTGGTAAAACTCTTAATATACGCAATTAGAGTTTCCGGAAATGATTATAAACTTATAAGAAACCCTTGAAATAAAAGTAAATGGATTCGTACTACATTTCCTGCCGTTTTTTACTGACAGACATTACAGGTGGAAAGCTGGTAAATGACCAGAAAACTGATAATATTTACATCTCCGGACACTTTAGGGATCGTTTTCGCTTGAATTTGCTTTCAAATGTTAGGAATTCATGTTTATACAGCTCAAAGTTTCTGTAGAAAGTCTGTAAGGAATGACTATACTGCCTATGTTTACAATTGAGGCCGAACTTCTCTGGTGTCTTTTGTGTGAATCAGTTAAAATCCTTACGGTTCCAGTACTTACTTGTTAGAAAACTCTCCAATTGTGGTAAAACTCTTAAAATACGCAATTAGAGTTTCCAGAAATGATTATAAACTTGTAAGAAACCCTTGAAATAAAAGTAAATGGATTCGTACTACATTTCCTGCCGTTTTTAACTGACAGACATTACCAGTGGAAAGCTGGTAAATGACCAGAAAACGGATAATATTTACAACTCCGGACACTTTAGGGAGCGTTTTCACTTGAATTTGCTTTCAAATGTTAGGAATTCATGTTTATACAGCTCAAAATTTCTGTAGAAGGTCTGTAAGTAAGGACTTCACTGCTAATGTTTACAATTGAGGCCGAACTTCTCTGGCGTCTTTTGTGTGACTCAGTTAAAATCCTTACGGTTCCAGTACTTACTTGTAAGAAAACTCTCTAATTGTGGTAAAACTCTTAAAATACGCAATTAGAGTTTCCAGAAATGATTATAAACTTGTAAGAAACCCTTGAAATAAAAGTAAATGGATTCGTGCTACATTTCCTGCCGTTTTTTAATCCCAGACATTACCAGTTGAAAGCTGGTAAATGACCAGAAAACTGATAATATTTACAACTCCGGACACTTTAGGGAGCGTTTTCACTTGAATTTGCTTTCAAATGTTAGGAATTCATGTTTATACAGCTCAAAATTTCTGTAGAAGGTCTGTAAGTAAGGACTTCACTGCTAATGTTTACAATTGAGGCCGAACTTCTCTGGCGTCTTTTGTGTGACTCAGTTAAAATCCTTACGGTTCCAGTACTTACTTGTAGGAAAACTCTCTAATTGTGGTAAAACTCTTAAAATACGCAATTAGAGTTTCCGGAAATGATTATAAACTTGTAAGAAACCCTTGAAATAAAAGTAAATGGATTCGTACTACATTTCCTGCCGTTTTTTACTGACAGACATTACCAGTGGAAAGCTGGTAAATGACCAGAAAACTGATAATATTTACAACTCCGGACACTTTAGGGAGCGTTTTCGCTTGAATTTGCTTTCAAATGTTAGGAATTCATGTTTATACAGCTCAAAGTTTCTGTAGAAAGTCTGTAAGGAATGACTATACTGCCTATGTTTACAATTGAGGCCGAACTTCTCTGGTGTCTTTCGTGTGACTCAGTTAAAATCCTTACGGTTTCAGTACTTACTTGTAAGAAAACTCTCTAATTGTGGTAAAACTCTTAAAATACGCAATTAGAGTTTCCAGAAATGATTATAAACTTGCAAGAAACCCTTGAAATAAAAGTAAATGGATTCGTACTACATTTCCTGCCGTTTTTTAATCACAGACATTACCAGTGGAAAGCTGGTCAATGACCAGAAAACTGATAATATTTACAACTCCGGACACTTTAGGGAGCGTTTTCACTTGAATTTGCTTTCAAATGTTAGGAATTCATGTTTATACAGCTCAAAATTTCTGTAGAAGGTCTGTAAGTAAGGACTTCACTGCTAATGTTTACAATTGAGGCCGAACTTCTCTGGCGTCTTTCCTGTGAATCAGTTAAAATCCTTACGGTTCCAGTACTTACTTGTAAGAAAACTCTCTAATTGTGGTAAAACTCTTAAATACGCAATTAGAGTTTCCAGAAATGATTATAAACTTGTAAGAAACCCTTGAAATAAAAGTGAATGGATTCGTACTACATTTCCTGCCGTTTTTTACTGATAGACATTACCAGTGGAAAGCTGGTAAATGACCAGAAAACTGATAATATTTACAACTCCGGACACTTTAGGGAGCGTTTTCACTTGAATTTGCTTTCAAATGTTAGGAATTCATGTTAATACAGCTCAAAATTTCTGTAGAAGGTCTGTAAGTAAGGACTTCACTGCTAATGTTTACAATTGAGGCCGAACTTCTCTGGCGTCTTTCCTGTGAATCAGTTAAAATTCTTACGGTTCCAGTACTTACTTGTAAGAAAACTCTCTAATTGTGGTAAAACTCTTAAAATACGCAATTAGAGTTTCCAGAAATGATTATAAACTTGTAAGAAACCCTTGAAATAAAAGTAAATGGATTCGTACTACATTTCCTGCCGTTTTTTACTGACAGACATTACAGGTGGAAAGCTGGTAAATGACCAGAAAACTGACAATATTTACAACTCCGGACACTTTAGGGAGCGTTTTCGCTTGAATTTGCTTTCAAATGTTAGGAATTCATGTTTATACAGCTCAAAGTTTCTGTAGAAAGTCTGTAAGGAATGACTATACTGCCTATGTTTACAATGGAGGCCGAACTTCTCTGGTGTCTTTTGTGTGAATCAGTTAAAATCCTTACGGTTCCAGTACTTACTTGTAAGAAAACTCTCTAATTGTGGTAAAACTCTTAAAATACGCAATTAGAGTTTCCAGAAATGATTATAAACTTGTAAGAAACCCTTGAAATAAAAGTAAATGGATTCGTACTACATTTCCTGCCGTTTTTAACTGACAGACATTACCAGTGGAAAGCTGGTAAATGACCAGAAAACTGATAATATTTACAACTCCGGACACTTTAGGGAGCTTTTTCACTTGAATTTGCTTTCAAATGTTAGGAATTCATGTTAATACAGCTCAAAATTTCTGTAGAAAGTCTGTAAGGAATGACTATACTGCCTATGTTTACAATTGAGGCCGAACTTCTCTGGCGTCTTTCCTGTGAATCAGTTAAAATTCTTACGGTTCCAGTACTTACTTGTAAGAAAACTCTCTAATTGTGGTAAAACTCTTAAAATACGCAATTAGAGTTTCCAGAAATGATTATAAACTTGTAAGAAACCCTTGAAATAAAAGTAAATGGATTCGTACTACATTTCCTGCCGTTTTTAACTGACAGACATTACCAGTGGAAAGCAGGTAAATGACCAGAAAACGGATAATATTTACAACTCCGGACACTTTAGGGAGCGTTTTCACTTGAATATGCTTTCAAATGTTAGGAATTCATGTTTATACAGCTCAAAATTTCTGTAGAAGGTCTGTAAGTAAGGACTTCACTGCTAATGTTTACAATTGAGGCCGAACTTCTCTGGCGTCTTTTGTGTGACTCAGTTAAAATCCTTACGGTTCCAGTACTTACTTGTAAGAAAACTCTCCAATTGTGGTAAAACTCTTAAAATACGCAATTAGAGTTTCCAGAAATGATTATAAACTTGTAAGAAACCCTTGAAATAAAAGTAAATGGATTCGTACTACATTTCCTGCCGTTTTTTAATCCCAGACATTACCAGTGGAAAGCTGGTAAATGACCAGAAAACTGATAATATTTACAACTCCGGACACTTTAGGGAGCGTTTTCACTTGAATTTGCTTTCAAATGTTAGGAATTCATATTTATACAGCTCAAAATTTCTGTAGAAGGTCTGTAAGTAAGGACTTCACTGCTAATGTTTACAATTGAGGCCGAACTTCTCTGGCGTCTTTTGTGTGACTCAGTTAAAATCCTTACAGTTCCAGTACTTACTTGTAGGAAAACTCTCTAATTGTGGTAAAACTCTTAAAATACGCAATTAGAGTTTCCGGAAATGATTATAAACTTATAAGAAACCCTTGAAATAAAAGTAAATGGATTCGTACTACATTTCCTGCCGTTTTTTACTGACAGACATTACAGGTGGAAAGCTGGTAAATGACCAGAAAACTGATAATATTTACAACTCCGGACACTTTAGGGATCGTTTTCGCTTGAATTTGCTTTCAAATGTTAGGAATTCATGTTTATACAGCTCAAAGTTTCTGTAGAAAGTCTGTAAGGAATGACTATACTGCCTATGTTTACAATTGAGGCCGAACTTCTCTGGTGTCTTTTGTGTGAATCAGTTAAAATCCTTACGGTTCCAGTACTTACTTGTTAGAAAACTTTCTAATTGTGGTAAAAATCTTAAAATACGCAATTAGAGTTTCCAGAAATGATTATAAACTTGTAAGAAACCCTTGAAATAAAAGTAAATGGATTCGTACTACATTTCCTGCCGTTTTTAACTGACAGACATTACCATTGGAAAGCTGGTAAATGACCAGAAAACGGATAATATTTACAACTCCGGACACTTTAGGGAGCGTTTTCACTTGAATTTGCTTTCAAATGTTACGAATTCATGTTTATACAGCTCAAAATTTCTGTAGAAGGTCTGTAAGTAAGGACTTCACTGCTAATGTTTACAATTGAGGCCGAACTTCTCTGGCGTCTTTTGTGTGACTCAGTTAAAATCCTTACGGTTCCAGTACTTACTTGTAAGAAAACTCTCTAATTGTGGTAAAACTCTTAAAATACGCAATTAGAGTTTCCAGAAATGATTATAAACTTGTAAGAAACCCTTGAAATAAAAGTAAATGGATTCGTACTACATTTCCTGCCGTTTTTTAATCCCAGACATTACCAGTTGAAAGCTGGTAAATGACCAGAAAACTGATAATATTTACAACTCCGGACACTTTAGGGAGCGTTTTCACTTGAATTTGCTTTCAAATGTTAGGAATTCATGTTTATACAGCTCAAAATTTCTGTAGAAGGTCTGTAAGTAAGGACTTCACTGCCTATGTTTACAATTGAGGCCGAACTTCTCTGGCGTCTTTCCTGTGAATCAGTTAAAATCCTTACGGTTCAAGTACTTATTTGTAAGAAAACGCTCTAATTATGGTAAAACTCTTAAAATACGCAATTAGAGTTTCCGGAAATGATTATAAACTTGTAAGAAACCCTTGAAATAAAATTAAATTGATTCGTACTACATTTCCTGCCGTTTTTTAATCCCAGACATTACCAGTGGAAAGCTGGTAAATGACCAGAAAACTGATAATATTTACAACTCCGGACACTTTAGGGAGCGTTTTCACTTAAATTTGCTTTCAAATGTTAGGAATTCATGTTTATACAGCTCAAAATTTCTGTAGAAGGTCTGTAAGTAAGGACTTCACTGCTAATGTTTACAATTGAGGCCGAACTTCTCTGGCGTCTTTTGTGTGACTCAGTTAAAATCCTTACGGTTCCAGTACTTACTTGTAGGAAAACTCTCTAATTGTGGTAAAACTCTTAAAATACGCAATTAGAGTTTCCGGAAATGATTATAAACTTGTAAGAAACCCTTGAAATAAAAGTAAATGGATTCGTACTACATTTCCTGCCGTTTTTTACTGACAGACATTACCAGTGGAAAGCTGGTAAATGACCAGAAAACTGATAATATTTACAACTCCGGACACTTTAGGGAGCGTTTTCGCTTGAATTTGCTTTCAAATGTTAGGAATTCATGTTTATACAGCTCAAAATTTCTGTAGAAGGTCTGTAAGTAAGGACTTCACTGCTAATGTTTACAATTGAGGCCGAACTTCTCTGGCGTCTTTCCTGTGAATCAGTTAAAATCCTTACGGTTCCAGTACTTACTTGTAAGAAAACTCTCTAATTGTGGTAAAACTCTTAAATACGCAATTAGAGTTTCCAGAAATGATTATAAACTTGTAAGAAACCCTTGAAATAAAAGTGAATGGATTCGTACTACATTTCCTGCCGTTTTTTACTGACAGACATTACCAGTGGAAAGCTGGTAAATGACCAGAAAACTGATAATATTTACAACTCCGGACACTTTAGGGAGCGTTTTCACTTGAATTTGCTTTCAAATGTTAGGAATTCATGTTAATACAGCTCAAAATTTCTGTAGAAGGTCTGTAAGTAAGGACTTCACTGCTAATGTTTACAATTGAGGCCGAACTTCTCTGGCGTCTTTCCTGTGAATCAGTTAAAATTCTTACGGTTCCAGTACTTACTTGTAAGAAAACTCTCTAATTGTGGTAAAACTCTTAAAATACGCAATTAGAGTTTCCAGAAATGATTATAAACTTGTAAGAAACCCTTGAAATAAAAGTAAATGGATTCGTACTACATTTCCTGCCGTTTTTTACTGACAGACATTACAGGTGGAAAGCTGGTAAATGACCAGAAAACTGACAATATTTACAACTCCGGACACTTTAGGGAGCGTTTTCGCTTGAATTTGCTTTCAAATGTTAGGAATTCATGTTTATACAGCTCAAAGTTTCTGTAGAAAGTCTGTAAGGAATGACTATACTGCCTATGTTTACAATGGAGGCCGAACTTCTCTGGTGTCTTTTGTGTGAATCAGTTAAAATCCTTACGGTTCCAGTACTTACTTGTAAGAAAACTCTCTAATTGTGGTAAAACTCTTAAAATACGCAATTAGAGTTTCCAGAAATGATTATAAACTTGTAAGAAACCCTTGAAATAAAAGTAAATGGATTCGTACTACATTTCCTGCCGTTTTTAACTGACAGACATTACCAGTGGAAAGCTGGTAAATGACCAGAAAACTGATAATATTTACAACTCCGGACACTTTAGGGAGCTTTTTCACTTGAATTTGCTTTCAAATGTTAGGAATTCATGTTAATACAGCTCAAAATTTCTGTAGAAAGTCTGTAAGGAATGACTATACTGCCTATGTTTACAATTGAGGCCGAACTTCTCTGGCGTCTTTCCTGTGAATCAGTTAAAATTCTTACGGTTCCAGTACTTACTTGTAAGAAAACTCTCTAATTGTGGTAAAACTCTTAAAATACGCAATTAGAGTTTCCAGAAATGATTATAAACTTATAAGAAACCCTTGAAATAAAAGTGAATGGATTCGTACTACATTTCCTGCCGTTTTTTACTGACAGACATTACCAGTGGAAAGCTTGTAAATGACCAGAAAACTGATACTATTTACAATTCCGGACACTTTAGGGAGCGTTTTCACTTGAATTTGCTTTCAAATGTTAGGAATTCATGTTTATACAGCTCAAAGTTTCTGTAGAAAGTCTGTAAGGAATGACTATACTGCCTATGTTTACAATTGAGGCCGAACTTCTCTGGTGTCTTTTGTGTGACTCAGTTAAAATCCTTACGGTTCCAGTACTTACTTGTAAGAAAACTTTCTAATTGTGGTAAAACTCTTAAAATACGCAATTAGAGTTTCCAGAAATGATTATAAACTTGTAAGAAACCCTTGAAATAAAAGTAAATGGATTCGTACTACATTTCCTGCCGTTTTTAACTGACAGACATTACCAGTGGAAAGCTGGTAAATGACCAGAAAACGGATAATATTTACAACTCCGGACACTTTAGGGAGCGTTTTCACTTGAATTTGCTTTCAAATGTTAGGAATTCATGTTTATACAGCTCAAAATTTCTGTAGAAGGTCTGTAAGTAAGGACTTCACTGCTAATGTTTACAATTGAGGCCGAACTTCTCTGGCGTCTTTTGTGTGACTCAGTTAAAATCCTTACGGTTCCAGTACTTACTTGTAAGAAAACTCTCCAATTGTGGTAAAACTCTTAAAATACGCAATTAGAGTTTCCAGAAATGATTATAAACTTGTAAGAAACCCTTGAAATAAAAGTAAATGGATTCGTACTACATTTCCTGCCGTTTTTTAATCCCAGACATTACCAGTGGAAAGCTGGTAAATGACCAGAAAACTGATAATATTTACAACTCCGGACACTTTAGGGAGCGTTTTCACTTGAATTTGCTTTCAAATGTTAGGAATTCATATTTATACAGCTCAAAATTTCTGTAGAAGGTCTGTAAGTAAGGACTTCACTGCTAATGTTTACAATTGAGGCCGAACTTCTCTGGCGTCTTTTGTGTGACTCAGTTAAAATCCTTACAGTTCCAGTACTTACTTGTAGGAAAACTCTCTAATTGTGGTAAAACTCTTAATATACGCAATTAGAGTTTCCGGAAATGATTATAAACTTATAAGAAACCCTTGAAATAAAAGTAAATGGATTCGTACTACATTTCCTGCCGTTTTTTACTGAGAGACATTACAGGTGGAAAGCTGGTAAATGACCAGAAAACTGATAATATTTACATCTCCGGACACTTTAGGGATCGTTTTCGCTTGAATTTGCTTTCAAATGTTAGGAATTCATGTTTATACAGCTCAAAGTTTCTGTAGAAAGTCTGTAAGGAATGACTATACTGCCTATGTTTACAATTGAGGCCGAACTTCTCTGGTGTCTTTTGTGTGAATCAGTTAAAATCCTTACGGTTCCAGTACTTACTTGTTAGAAAACTCTCCAATTGTGGTAAAACTCTTAAAATACGCAATTAGAGTTTCCAGAAATGATTATAAACTTGTAAGAAACCCTTGAAATAAAAGTAAATGGATTCGTACTACATTTCCTGCCGTTTTTAACTGACAGACATTACCAGTGGAAAGCTGGTAAATGACCAGAAAACGGATAATATTTACAACTCCGGACACTTTAGGGAGCGTTTTCACTTGAATTTGCTTTCAAATGTTAGGAATTCATGTTTATACAGCTCAAAATTTCTGTAGAAGGTCTGTAAGTAAGGACTTCACTGCTAATGTTTACAATTGAGGCCGAACTTCTCTGGCGTCTTTTGTGTGACTCAGTTAAAATCCTTACGGTTCCAGTACTTACTTGTAAGAAAACTCTCCAATTGTGGTAAAACTCTTAAAATACGCAATTAGAGTTTCCAGAAATGATTATAAACTTGTAAGAAACCCTTGAAATAAAAGTAAATGGATTCGTACTACATTTCCTGCCGTTTTTTAATCCCAGAAATTACCAGTGGAAAGCTGGTAAATGACCAGAAAACTGATAATATTTACAACTCCGGACACTTTAGGGAGCGTTTTCACTTGAATTTGCTTTCAAATGTTAGGAATTCATATTTATACAGCTCAAAATTTCTGTAGAAGGTCTGTAAGTAAGGACTTCACTGCTAATGTTTACAATTGAGGCCGAACTTCTCTGGCGTCTTTTGTGTGACTCAGTTAAAATCCTTACAGTTCCAGTACTTACTTGTAGGAAAACTCTCTAATTGTGGTAAAACTCTTAATATACGCAATTAGAGTTTCCGGAAATGATTATAAACTTATAAGAAACCCTTGAAATAAAAGTAAATGGATTCGTACTACATTTCCTGCCGTTTTTTACTGAGAGACATTACAGGTGGAAAGCTGGTAAATGACCAGAAAACTGATAATATTTACATCTCCGGACACTTTAGGGATCGTTTTCGCTTGAATTTGCTTTCAAATGTTAGGAATTCATGTTTATACAGCTCAAAGTTTCTGTAGAAAGTCTGTAAGGAATGACTATACTGCCTATGTTTACAATTGAGGCCGAACTTCTCTGGTGTCTTTTGTGTGAATCAGTTAAAATCCTTACGGTTCCAGTACTTACTTGTTAGAAAACTCTCCAATTGTGGTAAAACTCTTAAAATACGCAATTAGAGTTTCCAGAAATGATTATAAACTTGTAAGAAACCCTTGAAATAAAAGTAAATGGATTCGTACTACATTTCCTGCCGTTTTTAACTGACAGACATTACCAGTGGAAAGCTGGTAAATGACCAGAAAACGGATAATATTTACAACTCCGGACACTTTAGGGAGCGTTTTCACTTGAATTTGCTTTCAAATGTTAGGAATTCATGTTTATACAGCTCAAAATTTCTGTAGAAGGTCTGTAAGTAAGGACTTCACTGCTAATGTTTACAATTGAGGCCGAACTTCTCTGGCGTCTTTCCTGTGAATCAGTTAAAATCCTTACGGTTCCAGTACTTACTTGTAAGAAAACTCTCTAATTGTGGTAAAACTCTTAAAATACGCAATTAGAGTTTCCAGAAATGATTATATACTTGTAAGAAACCCTTGAAATAAAAGTAAATGGATTCGTACTACATTTCCTGCCGTTTTTTAATCCCAGACATTACCAGTGGAAAGCTGGTAAATGAATAGAAAACTGATAATATTTACAACTCCGGACACTTTAGGGAGCGTTTTCGCTTGAATTTGCTTTCAAATGTTAGGAATTCATGTTTATACAGCTCAAAGTTTCTGTAGAAAGTCTGTAAGGAATGACTATACTGCCTATGTTTACAATTGAGGCCGAACTTCTCTGGTGTCTTTTGTGTGAATCAGTTAAAATCCTTACGGTTCCAGTACTTACTTGTTAGAAAACTTTCTAATTGTGGTAAAACTCTTAAAATACGCAATTAGAGTTTCCAGAAATGATTATAAACTTGTAAGAAACCCTTGAAATAAAAGTAAATGGATTCGTACTACATTTCCTGCCGTTTTTATCTGACAGACATTACCAGTGGAAAGCAGGTAAATGACCAGAAAACGGATAATATTTACAACTCCGGACACTTTAGGGAGCGTTTTCACTTGAATATGCTTTCAAATGTTAGGAATTCATGTTTATACAGCTCAAAATTTCTGTAGAAGGTCTGTAAGTAAGGACTTCACTGCTAATGTTTACAATTGAGGCCGAACTTCTCTGGCGTCTTTTTTGTGACTCAGTTAAAATCCTTACGGTTCCAGTACTTACTTGTAAGAAAACTCTCTAATTGTGGTAAAACTCTTAAAATACGCAATTAGAGTTTCCAGAAATGATTATAAACTTGTAAGAAACCTTGAAATAAAAGTAAATGGATTCGTACTACATTTCCTGCCGTTTTTTAATCCCAGACATTACCAGTTGAAAGCTGGTAAATGACCAGAAAACTGATAATATTTACAACTCCGGACACTTTAGGGAGCGTTTTCACTTGAATTTGCTTTCAAATGTTAGGAATTCATGTTTATACAGCTCAAAATTTCTGTAGAAGGTCTGTAAGGAATGACTATACTGCCTATGTTTACAATTGAGGCCGAACTTCTCTGGCGTCTTTCCTGTGAATCAGTTAAAATCCTTACGGTTCAAGTACTTATTTGTAAGAAAACGCTCTAATTATGGTAAAACTCTTAAAATACGCAATTAGAGTTTCCGGAAATGATTATAAACTTGTAAGAAACCCTTGAAATAAAATTAAATTGATTCGTACTACATTTCCTGCCGTTTTTTAATCCCAGACATTACCAGTGGAAAGCTGGTAAATGACCAGAAAACTGATAATATTTACAACTCCGGACACTTTAGGGAGCGTTTTCACTTAAATTTGCTTTCAAATGTTAGGAATTCATGTTTATACAGCTCAAAATTTCTGTAGAAGGTCTGTAAGTAAGGACTTCACTGCTAATGTTTACAATTGAGGCCGAACTTCTCTGGCGTCTTTTGTGTGACTCAGTTAAAATCCTTACGGTTCCAGTACTTACTTGTAGGAAAACTCTCTAATTGTGGTAAAACTCTTAAAATACGCAATTAGAGTTTCCGGAAATGATTATAAACTTGTAAGAAACCCTTGAAATAAAAGTAAATGGATTCGTACTACATTTCCTGCCGTTTTTTACTGACAGACATTACCAGTGGAAAGCTGGTAAATGACCAGAAAACTGATAATATTTACAACTCCGGACACTTTAGGGAGCGTTTTCGCTTGAATTTGCTTTCAAATGTTAGGAATTCATGTTTATACAGCTCAAAGTTTCTGTAGAAAGTCTGTAAGGAATGACTATACTGCCTATGTTTACAATTGAGGCCGAACTTCTCTGGCGTCTTTCCTGTGAATCAGTTAAAATTCTTACGGTTCCAGTACTTACTTGTAAGAAAACGCTCTAATTGTGGTAAAACTCTTAAAATACGCAATTAGAGTTTCCAGAAATGATTATAAACTTATAAGAAACCCTTGAAATAAAAGTAAATGGATTCGTACTACATTTCCTGCCGTTTTTTAATCCCAGACATTACCAGTGGAAAGCTTGTAAATGACCAGAAAACTGATACTATTTACAACTCCGGACACTTTAGGGAGCGTTTTCACTTGAATTTGCTTTCAAATGTTAGGAATTCATGTTTATACAGCTCAAAGTTTCTGTAGAAAGTCTGTAAGGAATGACTATACTGCCTATGTTTACAATTGAGGCCGAACTTCTCTGGTGTCTTTTGTGTGACTCAGTTAAAATCCTTACGGTTCCAGTACTTACTTGTAAGAAAACTTTCTAATTGTGGTAAAACTCTTAAAATACGCAATTAGAGTTTCCAGAAATGATTATAAACTTGTAAGAAACCCTTGAAATAAAAGTAAATGGATTCGTACTACATTTCCTGCCGTTTTTAACTGACAGACATTACCAGTGGAAAGCTGGTAAATGACCAGAAAACGGATAATATTTACAACTCCGGACACTTTAGGGAGCGTTTTCACTTGAATTTGCTTTCAAAGGTTAGGAATTCATGTTTATACAGCTCAAAATTTCTGTAGAAGGTCTGTAAGTAAGGACTTCACTGCTAATGTTTACAATTGAGGCCGAACTTCTCTGGCGTCTTTTGTGTGACTCAGTTAAAATCCTTACGGTTCCAGTACTTACTTGTAAGAAAACTCTCCAATTGTGGTAAAACTCTTAAAATACGCAATTAGAGTTTCCAGAAATGATTATAAACTTGTAAGAAATCCTTGAAATAAAAGTAAATGGATTCGTACTACATTTCCTGCCGTTTTTTAATCCCAGACATTACCAGTGGAAAGCTGGTAAATGACCAGAAAACTGATAATATTTACAACTCCGGACACTTTAGGGAGCGTTTTCACTTGAATTTGCTTTCAAATGTTAGGAATTCATATTTATACAGCTCAAAATTTCTGTAGAAGGTCTGTAAGTAAGGACTTCACTGCTAATGTTTACAATTGAGGCCGAACTTCTCTGGCGTCTTTTGTGTGACTCAGTTAAAATCCTTACAGTTCCAGTACTTACTTGTAGGAAAACTCTCTAATTGTGGTAAAACTCTTAATATACGCAATTAGAGTTTCCGGAAATGATTATAAACTTATAAGAAACCCTTGAAATAAAAGTAAATGGTTTCGTACTACATTTCCTGCCGTTTTTTACTGACAGACATTACAGGTGGAAAGCTGGTAAATGACCAGAAAACTGATAATATTTACATCTCCGGACACTTTAGGGATCGTTTTCGCTTGAATTTGCTTTCAAATGTTAGGAATTCATGTTTATACAGCTCAAAGTTTCTGTAGAAAGTCTGTAAGGAATGACTATACTGCCTATGTTTACAATTGAGGCCGAACTTCTCTGGTGTCTTTTGTGTGACTCAGTTAAAATCCTTACGGTTCCAGTACTTACTTGTAAGAAAACTTTCTAATTGTGGTAAAACTCTTAAAATACGCAATTAGAGTTTCCAGAAATGATTATAAACTTGTAAGAAACCCTTGAAATAAAAGTAAATGGATTCGTACTACATTTCCTGCCGTTTTTAACTGACAGACATTACCAGTGGAAAGCTGGTAAATGACCAGAAAACGGATAATATTTACAACTCCGGACACTTTAGGGAGCGTTTTCACTTGAATTTGCTTTCAAAGGTTAGGAATTCATGTTTATACAGCTCAAAATTTCTGTAGAAGGTCTGTAAGTAAGGACTTCACTGCTAATGTTTACAATTGAGGCCGAACTTCTCTGGCGTCTTTTGTGTGACTCAGTTAAAATCCTTACGGTTCCAGTACTTACTTGTAAGAAAACTCTCCAATTGTGGTAAAACTCTTAAAATACGCAATTAGAGTTTCCAGAAATGATTATAAACTTGTAAGAAATCCTTGAAATAAAAGTAAATGGATTCGTACTACATTTCCTGCCGTTTTTTAATCCCAGACATTACCAGTGGAAAGCTGGTAAATGACCAGAAAACTGATAATATTTACAACTCCGGACACTTTAGGGAGCGTTTTCACTTGAATTTGCTTTCAAATGTTAGGAATTCATATTTATACAGCTCAAAATTTCTGTAGAAGGTCTGTAAGTAAGGACTTCACTGCTAATGTTTACAATTGAGGCCGAACTTCTCTGGCGTCTTTTGTGTGACTCAGTTAAAATCCTTACAGTTCCAGTACTTACTTGTAGGAAAACTCTCTAATTGTGGTAAAACTCTTAATATACGCAATTAGAGTTTCCGGAAATGATTATAAACTTATAAGAAACCCTTGAAATAAAAGTAAATGGTTTCGTACTACATTTCCTGCCGTTTTTTACTGACAGACATTACAGGTGGAAAGCTGGTAAATGACCAGAAAACTGATAATATTTACATCTCCGGACACTTTAGGGATCGTTTTCGCTTGAATTTGCTTTCAAATGTTAGGAATTCATGTTTATACAGCTCAAAGTTTCTGTAGAAAGTCTGTAAGGAATGACTATACTGCCTATGTTTACAATTGAGGCCGAACTTCTCTGGTGTCTTTTGTGTGAATCAGTTAAAATCCTTACGGTTCCAGTACTTACTTGTTAGAAAACTCTCCAATTGTGGTAAAACTCTTAAAATACGCAATTAGAGTTTCCAGAAATGATTATAAACTTGTAAGAAACCCTTGAAATAAAAGTAAATGGATTCGTACTACATTTCCTGCCGTTTTTAACTGACAGACATTACCAGTGGAAAGCTGGTAAATGACCAGAAAACGGATAATATTTACAACTCCGGACACTTTAGGGAGCGTTTTCACTTGAATTTGCTTTCAAATGTTAGGAATTCATGTTTATACAGCTCAAAATTTCTGTAGAAGGTCTGTAAGTAAGGACTTCACTGCTAATGTTTACAATTGAGGCCGAACTTCTCTGGCGTCTTTTGTGTGACTCAGTTAAAATCCTTACGGTTCCAGTACTTACTTGTAAGAAAACTCTCTAATTGTGGTAAAACTCTTAAAATACGCAATTAGAGTTTCCAGAAATGATTATAAACTTGTAAGAAACCCTTGAAATAAAAGTAAATGGATTCGTACTACATTTCCTGCCGTTTTTTAATCCCAGACATTACCAGTGGAAAGCTGGTAAATGACCAGAAAACTGATAATATTTACAACTCCGGACACTTTAGGGAGCGTTTTCACTTGAATTTGCTTTCAAATGTTAGGAATTCATGTTTATACAGCTCAAAATTTCTGTAGAAAGTCTGTAAGGAATGACTATACTGCCTATGTTTACAATTGAGGCCGAACTTCTCTGGCGTCTTTCCTGTGAATCAGTTAAAATCCTTACGGTTCAAGTACTTATTTGTAAGAAAACGCTCTAATTATGGTAAAACTCTTAAAATACGCAATTAGAGTTTCCAGAAATGATTATAAACTTGTAAGAAACCCTTGAAATAAAAGTAAATGGATTCGTACTACATTTCCTGCCGTTTTTTAATCCCAGACATTACCAGTGGAAAGCTGGTAAATGAATAGAAAACTGATAATATTTACAACTCCGGACACTTTAGGGAGCGTTTTCGCTTGAATTTGCTTTCAAATGTTAGGAATTCATGTTTATACAGCTCAAAGTTTCTGTAGAAAGTCTGTAAGGAATGACTATACTGCCTATGTTTACAATTGAGGCCGAACTTCTCTGGTGTCTTTTCTGTGAATCAGTTAAAATCCTTACGGTTCCAGTACTTACTTGTTAGAAAACTTTCTAATTGTGGTAAAACTCTTAAAATACGCAATTAGAGTTTCCAGAAATGATTATAAACTTGTAAGAAACCCTTGAAATAAAAGTAAATGGATTCGTACTACATTTCCTGCCGTTTTTAACTGACAGACATTACCAGTGGAAAGCAGGTAAATGACCAGAAAACGGATAATATTTACAACTCCGGACACTTTAGGGAGCGTTTTCACTTGAATATGCTTTCAAATGTTAGGAATTCATGTTTATACAGCTCAAAATTTCTGTAGAAGGTCTGTAAGTAAGGACTTCACTGCTAATGTTTACAATTGAGGCCGAACTTCTCTGGCGTCTTTTTTGTGACACAGTTAAAATCCTTACGGTTCCAGTACTTACTTGTAAGAAAACTCTCTAATTGTGGTAAAACTCTTAAAATACGCAATTAGAGTTTCCAGAAATGATTATAAACTTGTAAGAAACCTTGAAATAAAAGTAAATGGATTCGTACTACATTTCCTGCCGTTTTTTAATCCCAGACATTACCAGTTGAAAGCTGGTAAATGACCAGAAAACTGATAATATTTACAACTCCGGACACTTTAGGGAGCGTTTTCACTTGAATTTGCTTTCAAATGTTAGGAATTCATGTTTATACAGCTCAAAATTTCTGTAGAAGGTCTGTAAGGAATGACTATACTGCCTATGTTTACAATTGAGGCCGAACTTCTCTGGCGTCTTTCCTGTGAATCAGTTAAAATCCTTACGGTTCAAGTACTTATTTGTAAGAAAACGCTCTAATTATGGTAAAACTCTTAAAATACGCAATTAGAGTTTCCGGAAATGATTATAAACTTGTAAGAAACCCTTGAAATAAAATTAAATTGATTCGTACTACATTTCCTGCCGTTTTTTAATCCCAGACATTACCAGTGGAAAGCTGGTAAATGACCAGAAAACTGATAATATTTACAACTCCGGACACTTTAGGGAGCGTTTTCACTTAAATTTGCTTTCAAATGTTAGGAATTCATGTTTATACAGCTCAAAATTTCTGTAGAAGGTCTGTAAGTAAGGACTTCACTGCTAATGTTTACAATTGAGGCCGAACTTCTCTGGCGTCTTTTGTGTGACTCAGTTAAAATCCTTACGGTTCCAGTACTTACTTGTAGGAAAACTCTCTAATTGTGGTAAAACTCTTAAAATACGCAATTAGAGTTTCCGGAAATGATTATAAACTTGTAAGAAACCCTTGAAATAAAAGTAAATGGATTCGTACTACATTTCCTGCCGTTTTTTACTGACAGACATTACCAGTGGAAAGCTGGTAAATGACCAGAAAACTGATAATATTTACAACTCCGGACACTTTAGGGAGCGTTTTCGCTTGAATTTGCTTTCAAATGTTAGGAATTCATGTTTATACAGCTCAAAGTTTCTGTAGAAAGTCTGTAAGGAATGACTATACTGCCTATGTTTACAATTGAGGCCGAACTTCTCTGGTGTCTTTCGTGTGACTCAGTTAAAATCCTTACGGTTTCAGTACTTACTTGTAAGAAAACTCTCTAATTGTGGTAAAACTCTTAAAATACGCAATTAGAGTTTCCAGAAATGATTATAAACTTGCAAGAAACCCTTGAAATAAAAGTAAATGGATTCGTACTACATTTCCTGCCGTTTTTTAATCCCAGACATTACCAGTGGAAAGCTTGTAAATGACCAGAAAACTGATACTATTTACAACTCCGGACACTTTAGGGAGCGTTTTCACTTGAATTTGCTTTCAAATGTTAGGAATTCATGTTTATACAGCTCAAAGTTTCTGTAGAAAGTCTGTAAGGAATGACTATACTGCCTATGTTTACAATTGAGGCCGAACTTCTCTGGTGTCTTTTGTGTGACTCAGTTAAAATCCTTACGGTTCCAGTACTTACTTGTAAGAAAACTTTCTAATTGTGGTAAAACTCTTAAAATACGCAATTAGAGTTTCCAGAAATGATTATAAACTTGTAAGAAACCCTTGAAATAAAAGTAAATGGATTCGTACTACATTTCCTGCCGTTTTTAACTGACAGACATTACCAGTGGAAAGCTGGTAAATGACCAGAAAACGGATAATATTTACAACTCCGGACACTTTAGGGAGCGTTTTCACTTGAATTTGCTTTCAAATGTTAGGAATTCATGTTTATACAGCTCAAAATTTCTGTAGAAGGTCTGTAAGTAAGGACTTCACTGCTAATGTTTACAATTGAGGCCGAACTTCTCTGGCGTCTTTTGTGTGACTCAGTTAAAATCCTTACGGTTCCAGTACTTACTTGTAAGAAAACTCTCCAATTGTGGTAAAACTCTTAAAATACGCAATTAGAGTTTCCAGAAATGATTATAAACTTGTAAGAAACCCTTGAAATAAAAGTAAATGGATTCGTACTACATTTCCTGCCGTTTTTTAATCCCAGACATTACCAGTGGAAAGCTGGTAAATGACCAGAAAACTGATAATATTTACAACTCCGGACACTTTAGGGAGCGTTTTCACTTGAATATGCTTTCAAATGTTAGGAATTCATATTTATACAGCTCAAAATTTCTGTAGAAGGTCTGTAAGTAAGGACTTCACTGCTAATGTTTACAATTGAGGCCGAACTTCTCTGGCGTCTTTTGTGTGACTCAGTTAAAATCCTTACAGTTCCAGTACTTACTTGTAGGAAAACTCTCTAATTGTGGTAAAACTCTTAATATACGCAATTAGAGTTTCCGGAAATGATTATAAACTTATAAGAAACCCTTGAAATAAAAGTAAATGGATTCGTACTACATTTCCTGCCGTTTTTTACTGACAGACATTACAGGTGGAAAGCTGGTAAATGACCAGAAAACTGATAATATTTACATCTCCGGACACTTTAGGGATCGTTTTCGCTTGAATTTGCTTTCAAATGTTAGGAATTCATGTTTATACAGCTCAAAGTTTCTGTAGAAAGTCTGTAAGGAATGACTATACTGCCTATGTTTACAATTGAGGCCGAACTTCTCTGGTGTCTTTTGTGTGAATCAGTTAAAATCCTTACGGTTCCAGTACTTACTTGTTAGAAAACTCTCCAATTGTGGTAAAACTCTTAAAATACGCAATTAGAGTTTCCAGAAATGATTATAAACTTGTAAGAAACCCTTGAAATAAAAGTAAATGGATTCGTACTACATTTCCTGCCGTTTTTAACTGACAGACATTACCAGTGGAAAGCTGGTAAATGACCAGAAAACGGATAATATTTACAACTCCGGACACTTTAGGGAGCGTTTTCACTTGAATTTGCTTTCAAATGTTAGGAATTCATGTTTATACAGCTCAAAATTTCTGTAGAAGGTCTGTAAGTAAGGACTTCACTGCTAATGTTTACAATTGAGGCCGAACTTCTCTGGCGTCTTTTGTGTGACTCAGTTAAAATCCTTACGGTTCCAGTACTTACTTGTAAGAAAACTCTCTAATTGTGGTAAAACTCTTAAAATACGCAATTAGAGTTTCCAGAAATGATTATAAACTTGTAAGAAACCCTTGAAATAAAAGTAAATGGATTCGTACTACATTTCCTGCCGTTTTTTAATCCCAGACATTACCAGTTGAAAGCTGGTAAATGACCAGAAAACTGATAATATTTACAACTCCGGACACTTTAGGGAGCGTTTTCGCTTGAATTTGCTTTCAAATGTTAGGAATTCATGTTTATACAGCTCAAAATTTCTGTAGAAAGTCTGTAAGGAATGACTATACTGCCTATGTTTACAATTGAGGCCGAACTTCTCTGGCGTCTTTCCTGTGAATCAGTTAAAATCCTTACGGTTCAAGTACTTATTTGTAAGAAAACGCTCTAATTATGGTAAAACTCTTAAAATACGCAATTAGAGTTTCCAGAAATGATTATAAACTTGTAAGAAACCCTTGAAATAAAAGTAAATGGATTCGTACTACATTTCCTGCCGTTTTTAACTGACAGACATTACCAGTGGAAAGCTGGTAAATGACCAGAAAACGGATAATATTTACAACTCCGGACACTTTAGGGAGCGTTTTCACTTGAATTTGCTTTCAAATGTTAGGAATTCATGTTTATACAGCTCAAAATTTCTGTAGAAGGTCTGTAAGTAAGGACTTCACTGCTAATGTTTACAATTGAGGCCGAACTTCTCTGGCGTCTTTTGTGTGACTCAGTTAAAATCCTTACGGTTCCAGTACTTACTTGTAAGAAAACTCTCCAATTGTGGTAAAACTCTTAAAATACGCAATTAGAGTTTCCAGAAATGATTATAAACTTGTAAGAAACCCTTGAAATAAAAGTAAATGGATTCGTACTACATTTCCTGCCGTTTTTTAATCCCAGACATTACCAGTGGAAAGCTGGTAAATGACCAGAAAACTGATAATATTTACAACTCCGGACACTTTAGGGAGCGTTTTCACTTGAATTTGCTTTCAAATGTTAGGAATTCATATTTATACAGCTCAAAATTTCTGTAGAAGGTCTGTAAGTAAGGACTTCACTGCTAATGTTTACAATTGAGGCCGAACTTCTCTGGCGTCTTTTGTGTGACTCAGTTAAAATCCTTACAGTTCCAGTACTTACTTGTAGGAAAACTCTCTAATTGTGGTAAAACTCTTAATATACGCAATTAGAGTTTCCGGAAATGATTATAAACTTATAAGAAACCCTTGAAATAAAAGTAAATGGATTCGTACTACATTTCCTGCCGTTTTTTACTGACAGACATTACAGGTGGAAAGCTGGTAAATGACCAGAAAACTGATAATATTTACATCTCCGGACACTTTAGGGATCGTTTTCGCTTGAATTTGCTTTCAAATGTTAGGAATTCATGTTTATACAGCTCAAAGTTTCTGTAGAAAGTCTGTAAGGAATGACTATACTGCCTATGTTTACAATTGAGGCCGAACTTCTCTGGTGTCTTTTGTGTGAATCAGTTAAAATCCTTACGGTTCCAGTACTTACTTGTTAGAAAACTCTCCAATTGTGGTAAAACTCTTAAAATACGCAATTAGAGTTTCCAGAAATGATTATAAACTTGTAAGAAACCCTTGAAATAAAAGTAAATGGATTCGTACTACATTTCCTGCCGTTTTTAACTGACAGACATTACCAGTGGAAAGCTGGTAAATGACCAGAAAACGGATAATATTTACAACTCCGGACACTTTAGGGAGCGTTTTCACTTGAATTTGCTTTCAAATGTTAGGAATTCATGTTTATACAGCTCAAAATTTCTGTAGAAGGTCTGTAAGTAAGGACTTCACTGCTAATGTTTACAATTGAGGCCGAACTTCTCTGGCGTCTTTTGTGTGACTCAGTTAAAATCCTTACGGTTCCAGTACTTACTTGTAAGAAAACTCTCTAATTGTGGTAAAACTCTTAAAATACGCAATTAGAGTTTCCAGAAATGATTATAAACTTGTAAGAAACCCTTGAAATAAAAGTAAATGGATTCGTACTACATTTCCTGCCGTTTTTTAATCCCAGACATTACCAGTTGAAAGCTGGTAAATGACCAGAAAACTGATAATATTTACAACTCCGGACACTTTAGGGAGCGTTTTCACTTGAATTTGCTTTCAAATGTTAGGAATTCATGTTTATACAGCTCAAAATTTCTGTAGAAAGTCTGTAAGGAATGACTATACTGCCTATGTTTACAATTGAGGCCGAACTTCTCTGGCGTCTTTCCTGTGAATCAGTTAAAATCCTTACGGTTCAAGTACTTATTTGTAAGAAAACGCTCTAATTATGGTAAAACTCTTAAAATACGCAATTAGAGTTTCCAGAAATGATTATAAACTTGTAAGAAACCCTTGAAATAAAAGTAAATGGATTCGTACTACATTTCCTGCCGTTTTTTAATCCCAGACATTACCAGTGGAAAGCTGGTAAATGAATAGAAAACTGATAATATTTACAACTCCGGACACTTTAGGGAGCGTTTTCGCTTGAATTTGCTTTCAAATGTTAGGAATTCATGTTTATACAGCTCAAAGTTTCTGTAGAAAGTCTGTAAGGAATGACTATACTGCCTATGTTTACAATTGAGGCCGAACTTCTCTGGTGTCTTTTGTGTGAATCAGTTAAAATCCTTACGGTTCCAGTACTTACTTGTTAGAAAACTTTCTAATTGTGGTAAAACTCTTAAAATACGCAATTAGAGTTTCCAGAAATGATTATAAACTTGTAAGAAACCCTTGAAATAAAAGTAAATGGATTCGTACTACATTTCCTGCTGTTTTTAACTGACAGGCATTACCAGTGGAAAGCAGGTAAATGACCAGAAAACGGATAATATTTACAACTCCGGACACTTTAGGGAGCGTTTTCACTTGAATATGCTTTCAAATGTTAGGAATTCATGTTTATACAGCTCAAAATTTCTGTAGAAGGTCTGTAAGTAAGGACTTCACTGCTAATGTTTACAATTGAGGCCGAACTTCTCTGGCGTCTTTTTTGTGACTCAGTTAAAATCCTTACGGTTCCAGTACTTACTTGTAAGAAAACTCTCTAATTGTGGTAAAACTCTTAAAATACGCAATTAGAGTTTCCAGAAATGATTATAAACTTGTAAGAAACCCTTGAAATAAAAGTAAATGGATTCGTACTACATTTCCTGCCGTTTTTTAATCCCAGACATTACCAGTTGAAAGCTGGTAAATGACCAGAAAACTGATAATATTTACAACTCCGGACACTTTAGGGAGCGTTTTCACTTGAATTTGCTTTCAAATGTTAGGAATTCATGTTTATACAGCTCAAAATTTCTGTAGAAGGTCTGTAAGGAATGACTATACTGCCTATGTTTACAATTGAGGCCGAACTTCTCTGGCGTCTTTCCTGTGAATCAGTTAAAATCCTTACGGTTCAAGTACTTATTTGTAAGAAAACGCTCTAATTATGGTAAAACTCTTAAAATACGCAATTAGAGTTTCCGGAAATGATTATAAACTTGTAAGAAACCCTTGAAATAAAATTAAATTGATTCGTACTACATTTCCTGCCGTTTTTTAATCCCAGACATTACCAGTGGAAAGCTGGTAAATGACCAGAAAACTGATAATATTTACAACTCCGGACACTTTAGGGAGCGTTTTCACTTAAATTTGCTTTCAAATGTTAGGAATTCATGTTTATACAGCTCAAAATTTCTGTAGAAGGTCTGTAAGTAAGGACTTCACTGCTAATGTTTACAATTGAGGCCGAACTTCTCTGGCGTCTTTTGTGTGACTCAGTTAAAATCCTTACGGTTCCAGTACTTACTTGTAGGAAAACTCTCTAATTGTGGTAAAACTCTTAAAATACGCAATTAGAGTTTCCGGAAATGATTATAAACTTGTAAGAAACCCTTGAAATAAAAGTAAATGGATTCGTACTACATTTCCTGCCGTTTTTTACTGACAGACATTACCAGTGGAAAGCTGGTAAATGACCAGAAAACTGATAATATTTACAACTCCGGACACTTTAGGGAGCGTTTTCGCTTGAATTTGCTTTCAAATGTTAGGAATTCATGTTTATACAGCTCAAAGTTTCTGTAGAAAGTCTGTAAGGAATGACTATACTGCCTATGTTTACAATTGAGGCCGAACTTCTCTGGTGTCTTTCGTGTGACTCAGTTAAAATCCTTACGGTTTCAGTACTTACTTGTAAGAAAACTCTCTAATTGTGGTAAAACTCTTAAAATACGCAATTAGAGTTTCCAGAAATGATTATAAACTTGCAAGAAACCCTTGAAATAAAAGTAAATGGATTCGTACTACATTTCCTGCCGTTTTTTAATCACAGACATTACCAGTGGAAAGCTGGTCAATGACCAGAAAACTGATAATATTTACAACTCCGGACACTTTAGGGAGCGTTTTCACTTGAATTTGCTTTCAAATGTTAGGAATTCATGTTTATACAGCTCAAAATTTCTGTAGAAGGTCTGTAAGTAAGGACTTCACTGCTAATGTTTACAATTGAGGCCGAACTTCTCTGGCGTCTTTCCTGTGAATCAGTTAAAATCCTTACGGTTCCAGTACTTACTTGTAAGAAAACTCTCTAATTGTGGTAAAACTCTTAAATACGCAATTAGAGTTTCCAGAAATGATTATAAACTTGTAAGAAACCCTTGAAATAAAAGTGAATGGATTCGTACTACATTTCCTGCCGTTTTTTACTGACAGACATTACCAGTGGAAAGCTGGTAAATGACCAGAAAACTGATAATATTTACAACTCCGGACACTTTAGGGAGCGTTTTCACTTGAATTTGCTTTCAAATGTTAGGAATTCATGTTTATACAGCTCAAAATTTCTGTAGAAGGTCTGTAAGTAAGGACTTCACTGCTAATGTTTACAATTGAGGCCGAACTTCTCTGGCGTCTTTTGTGTGACTCAGTTAAAATCCTTACGGTTCCAGTACTTACTTGTAGGAAAACTCTCTAATTGTGGTAAAACTCTTAAAATACGCAATTAGAGTTTCCGGAAATGATTATAAACTTGTAAGAAACCCTTGAAATAAAAGTAAATGGATTCGTACTACATTTCCTGCCGTTTTTTACTGACAGACATTACAGGTGGAAAGCTGGTAAATGACCAGAAAACTGACAATATTTACAACTCCGGACACTTTAGGGAGCGTTTTCACTTGAATTTGCTTTCAAATGTTAGGAATTCATGTTTATACAGCTCAAAGTTTCTGTAGAAAGTCTGTAAGGAATGACTATACTGCCTATGTTTACAATGGAGGCCGAACTTCTCTGGTGTCTTTTGTGTGAATCAGTTAAAATCCTTACGGTTCCAGTACTTACTTGTAAGAAAACTCTCTAATTGTGGTAAAACTCTTAAAATACGCAATTAGAGTTTCCAGAAATGATTATAAACTTGTAAGAAACCCTTGAAATAAAAGTAAATGGATTCGTACTACATTTCCTGCCGTTTTTAACTGACAGACATTACCAGTGGAAAGCTGGTAAATGACCAGAAAACGGGTAATATTTACAACTCCGGACACTTTAGGGAGCGTTTTCACTTGAATTTGCTTTCAAATGTTAGGAATTCATGTTTATACAGCTCAAAATTTCTGTAGAAGGTCTGTAAGTAAGGACTTCACTTCTAATGTTTACAATTGAGGCCGAACTTCTCTGGCGTCTTTTGTGTGACTCAGTTAAAATCCTTACAGTTCCAGTACTTACTTGTAGGAAAACTCTCTAATTGTGGTAAAACTCTTAATATACGCAATTAGAGTTTCCGGAAATGATTATAAACTTATAAGAAACCCTTGAAATAAAAGTAAATGGATTCGTACTACATTTCCTGCCATTTTTTACTGACAGACATTACAGGTGGAAAGCTGGTAAATGACCAGAAAACTGATAATATTTACATCTCCGGACACTTTAGGGATCGTTTTCGCATGAATTTGCTTTCAAATGTTAGGAATTCATGTTTATACAGCTCAAAGTTTCTGTAGAAAGTCTGTAAGGAATGACTATACTGCCTATGTTTACAATTGAGGCCGAACTTCTCTGGTGTCTTTTGTGTGAATCAGTTAAAATCCTTACGGTTCCAGTACTTACTTGTTAGAAAACTCTCCAATTGTGGTAAAACTCTTAAAATACGCAATTAGAGTTTCCAGAAATGATTATAAACTTGTAAGAAACCCTTGAAATAAAAGTAAATGGATTCGTACTACATTTCCTGCCGTTTTTAACTGACAGACATTACCAGTGGAAAGCTGGTAAATGACCAGAAAACGGATAATATTTACAACTCCGGACACTTTAGGGAGCGTTTTCACTTGAATTTGCTTTCAAATGTTAGGAATTCATGTTTATACAGCTCAAAATTTCTGTAGAAGGTCTGTAAGTAAGGACTTCACTGCTAATGTTTACAATTGAGGCCGAACTTCTCTGGCGTCTTTTGTGTGACTCAGTTAAAATCCTTACGGTTCCAGTACTTACTTGTAAGAAAACTCTCTAATTGTGGTAAAACTCTTAAAATACGCAATTAGAGTTTCCAGAAATGATTATAAACTTGTAAGAAACCCTTGAAATAAAAGTAAATGGATTCGTACTACATTTCCTGCCGTTTTTTAATCCCAGACATTACCAGTTGAAAGCTGGTAAATGACCAGAAAACTGATAATATTTACAACTCCGGACACTTTAGGGAGCGTTTTCACTTGAATTTGCTTTCAAATGTTAGGAATTCATGTTTATACAGCTCAAAATTTCTGTAGAAAGTCTGTAAGGAATGACTATACTGCCTATGTTTACAATTGAGGCCGAACTTCTCTGGCGTCTTTCCTGTGAATCAGTTAAAATCCTTACGGTTCAAGTACTTATTTGTAAGAAAACGCTCTAATTATGGTAAAACTCTTAAAATACGCAATTAGAGTTTCCAGAAATGATTATAAACTTGTAAGAAACCCTTGAAATAAAAGTAAATGGATTCGTACTACATTTCCTGCCGTTTTTTAATCCCAGACATTACCAGTGGAAAGCTGGTAAATGAATAGAAAACTGATAATATTTACAACTCCGGACACTTTAGGGAGCGTTTTCGCTTGAATTTGCTTTCAAATGTTAGGAATTCATGTTTATACAGCTCAAAGTTTCTGTAGAAAGTCTGTAAGGAATGACTATACTGCCTATGTTTACAATTGAGGCCGAACTTCTCTGGTGTCTTTTGTGTGAATCAGTTAAAATCCTTACGGTTCCAGTACTTACTTGTTAGAAAACTTTCTAATTGTGGTAAAACTCTTAAAATACGCAATTAGAGTTTCCAGAAATGATTATAAACTTGTAAGAAACCCTTGAAATAAAAGTAAATGGATTCGTACTACATTTCCTGCCGTTTTTAACTGACAGGCATTACCAGTGGAAAGCAGGTAAATGACCAGAAAACGGATAATATTTACAACTCCGGACACTTTAGGGAGCGTTTTCACTTGAATATGCTTTCAAATGTTAGGAATTCATGTTTATACAGCTCAAAATTTCTGTAGAAGGTCTGTAAGTAAGGACTTCACTGCTAATGTTTACAATTGAGGCCGAACTTCTCTGGCGTCTTTTTTGTGACTCAGTTAAAATCCTTACGGTTCCAGTACTTACTTGTAAGAAAACTCTCTAATTGTGGTAAAACTCTTAAAATACGCAATTAGAGTTTCCAGAAATGATTATAAACTTGTAAGAAACCCTTGAAATAAAAGTAAATGGATTCGTACTACATTTCCTGCCGTTTTTTAATCCCAGACATTACCAGTTGAAAGCTGGTAAATGACCAGAAAACGGATAATATTTACAACTCCGGACACTTTAGGGAGCGTTTTCACTTGAATTTGCTTTCAAATGTTAGGAATTCATGTTTATACAGCTCAAAATTTCTGTAGAAGGTCTGTAAGGAATGACTATACTGCCTATGTTTACAATTGAGGCCGAACTTCTCTGGCGTCTTTCCTGTGAATCAGTTAAAATCCTTACGGTTCAAGTACTTATTTGTAAGAAAACGCTCTAATTATGGTAAAACTCTTAAAATACGCAATTAGAGTTTCCGGAAATGATTATAAACTTGTAAGAAACCCTTGAAATAAAATTAAATTGATTCGTACTACATTTCCTGCCGTTTTTTAATCCCAGACATTACCAGTGGAAAGCTGGTAAATGACCAGAAAACTGATAATATTTACAACTCCGGACACTTTAGGGAGCGTTTTCACTTAAATTTGCTTTCAAATGTTAGGAATTCATGTTTATACAGCTCAAAATTTCTGTAGAAGGTCTGTAAGTAAGGACTTCACTGCTAATGTTTACAATTGAGGCCGAACTTCTCTGGCGTCTTTTGTGTGACTCAGTTAAAATCCTTACGGTTCCAGTACTTACTTGTAGGAAAACTCTCTAATTGTGGTAAAACTCTTAAAATACGCAATTAGAGTTTCCGGAAATGATTATAAACTTGTAAGAAACCCTTGAAATAAAAGTAAATGGATTCGTACTACATTTCCTGCCGTTTTTTACTGACAGACATTACCAGTGGAAAGCTGGTAAATGACCAGAAAACTGATAATATTTACAACTCCGGACACTTTAGGGAGCGTTTTCGCTTGAATTTGCTTTCAAATGTTAGGAATTCATGTTTATACAGCTCAAAGTTTCTGTAGAAAGTCTGTAAGGAATGACTATACTGCCTATGTTTACAATTGAGGCCGAACTTCTCTGGTGTCTTTCGTGTGACTCAGTTAAAATCCTTACGGTTTCAGTACTTACTTGTAAGAAAACTCTCTAATTGTGGTAAAACTCTTAAAATACGCAATTAGAGTTTCCAGAAATGATTATAAACTTGCAAGAAACCCTTGAAATAAAAGTAAATGGATTCGTACTACATTTCCTGCCGTTTTTTAATCACAGACATTACCAGTGGAAAGCTGGTCAATGACCAGAAAACTGATAATATTTACAACTCCGGACACTTTAGGGAGCGTTTTCACTTGAATTTGCTTTCAAATGTTAGGAATTCATGTTTATACAGCTCAAAATTTCTGTAGAAGGTCTGTAAGTAAGGACTTCACTGCTAATGTTTACAATTGAGGCCGAACTTCTCTGGCGTCTTTCCTGTGAATCAGTTAAAATCCTTACGGTTCCAGTACTTACTTGTAAGAAAACTCTCTAATTGTGGTAAAACTCTTAAATACGCAATTAGAGTTTCCAGAAATGATTATAAACTTGTAAGAAACCCTTGAAATAAAAGTGAATGGATTCGTACTACATTTCCTGCCGTTTTTTACTGACAGACATTACCAGTGGAAAGCTGGTAAATGACCAGAAAACTGATAATATTTACAACTCCGGACACTTTAGGGAGCGTTTTCACTTGAATTTGCTTTCAAATGTTAGGAATTCATGTTTATACAGCTCAAAATTTCTGTAGAAGGTCTGTAAGTAAGGACTTCACTGCTAATGTTTACAATTGAGGCCGAACTTCTCTGGCGTCTTTCCTGTGAATCAGTTAAAATTCTTACGGTTCCAGTACTTACTTGTAAGAAAACTCTCTAATTGTGGTAAAACTCTTAAAATACGCAATTAGAGTTTCCAGAAATGATTATAAACTTGTAAGAAACCCTTGAAATAAAAGTAAATGGATTCGTACTACATTTCCTGCCGTTTTTTACTGACAGACATTACAGGTGGAAAGCTGGTAAATGACCAGAAAACTGACAATATTTACAACTCCGGACACTTTAGGGAGCGTTTTCACTTGAATTTGCTTTCAAATGTTAGGAATTCATGTTTATACAGCTCAAAGTTTCTGTAGAAAGTCTGTAAGGAATGACTATACTGCCTATGTTTACAATGGAGGCCGAACTTCTCTGGTGTCTTTTGTGTGAATCAGTTAAAATCCTTACGGTTCCAGTACTTACTTGTAAGAAAACTCTCTAATTGTGGTAAAACTCTTAAAATACGCAATTAGAGTTTCCAGAAATGATTA
The DNA here is from genome assembly GCF_963259705.1 of Myotis daubentonii. NCBI lineage: Eukaryota > Metazoa > Chordata > Mammalia > Chiroptera > Vespertilionidae > Myotis > Myotis daubentonii. The sequence goes on along the minus strand of NW_026775543.1, from coordinate 168,193 downwards.
TAAACTTGTAAGAAACCCTTGAAATAAAAGTAAATGGATTCGTACTACATTTCCTGCCGTTTTTAACTGACAGACATTACCAGTGGAAAGCTGGTAAATGACCAGAAAACGGGTAATATTTACAACTCCGGACACTTTAGGGAGCGTTTTCACTTGAATTTGCTTTCAAATGTTAGGAATTCATGTTTATACAGCTCAAAATTTCTGTAGAAGGTCTGTAAGTAAGGACTTCCCTGCTAATGTTTACAATTGAGGCCGAACTTCTCTGGCGTCTTTTGTGTGACTCAGTTAAAATCCTTACGGTTCCAGTACTTACTTGTAAGAAAACTCTCTAATTGTGGTAAAACTCTTAAAATACGCAATTAGAGTTTCCAGAAATGATTATAAACTTGTAAGAAACCCTTGAAATAAAAGTAAATGGATTCGTACTACATTTCCTGCCGTTTTTTAATCCCAGACATTACCAGTGGAAAGCTGGTAAATGACCAGAAAACGGATAATATTTACAACTCCGGACACTTTAGGGAGCGTTTTCACTTGAATTTGCTTTCAAATGTTAGGAATTCATGTTTATACAGCTCAAAATTTCTGTAGAAAGTCTGTAAGGAATGACTATACTGCCTATGTTTCCAAATGAGGCCGAACTTCTCTGGCGTCTTTCCTGTGAATCAGTTAAAATCCTTACGGTTCAAGTACTTATTTGTAAGAAAACGCTCTAATTATGGTAAAACTCTTAAAATACGCAATTAGAGTTTCCGGAAATGATTATAAACTTGTAAGAAACCCTTGAAATAAAAGTAAATTGATTCGTACTACATTTCCTGCCGTTTTTTAATCCCAGACATTACCAGTGGAAAGCTGGTAAATGACCAGGAAACTGATAATATTTACAACTCCGGACACTTTAGGGAGCGTTTTCACTTAAATTTGCTTTCAAATGTTAGGAATTCATGTTTATACAGCTCAAAATTTCTGTAGAAGGTCTGTAAGTAAGGACTTCACTGCTAATGTTTACAATTGAGGCCGAACTTCTCTGGCATCTTTCCTGTGAATCAGTTAAAATCCTTACGGTTCCAGTACTTACTTGTAAGAAAACTCTCTAATTGTGGTAAAACTCTTAAAATACGCAATTAGAGTTTCCAGAAATGATTATAAACTTGTAAGAAACCCTTGAAATAAAAGTAAATGGATTCGTACTACATTTCCTGCCGTTTTTTAATCCCAGACATTACCAGTGGAAAGCTGGTAAATGACCAGAAAACTGATAATATTTACGACTCCGGACACTTTAGGGAGCGTTTTCACTTGAATTTGCTTTCAAATGTTAGGAATTCATATTTATACAGCTCAAAATTTCTGTAGAAGGTCTGTAAGTAAGGACTTCACTGCTAATGTTTACAATTGAGGCCGAACTTCTCTGGCGTCTTTTGTGTGACTCAGTTAAAATCCTTACAGTTCCAGTACTTACTTGTAGGAAAATTCTCTAATTGTGGTAAAACTCTTAAAATACGCAATTAGAGTTTCCGGAAATGATTATAAACTTATAAGAAACCCTTGAAATAAAAGTAAATGGATTCGTACTACATTTCCTGCCGTTTTTTACTGACAGACATTACAGGTGGAAAGCTGGTAAATGACCAGAAAACTGATAATATTTACATCTCCGGACACTTTAGGGATCGTTTTCGCTTGAATTTGCTTTCAAATGTTAGGAATTCATGTTTATACAGCTCAAAGTTTCTGTAGAAAGTCTGTAAGGAATGACTATACTGCCTATGTTTACAATTGAGGCCGAACTTCTCTGGTGTCTTTTGTGTGAATCAGTTAAAATCCTTACGGTTCCAGTACTTACTTGTTAGAAAACTCTCCAATTGTGGTAAAACTCTTAAAATACGCAATTAGAGTTTCCAGAAATGATTATAAACTTGTAAGAAACCCTTGAAATAAAAGTAAATGGATTCGTACTACATTTCCTGCCGTTTTTAACTGACAGACATTACCAGTGGAAAGCTGGTAAATGACCAGAAAACGGATAATATTTACAACTCCGGACACTTTAGGGAGCGTTTTCACTTGAATTTGCTTTCAAATGTTAGGAATTCATGTTTATACAGCTCAAAATTTCTGTAGAAGGTCTGTAAGTAAGGACTTCACTGCTAATGTTTACAATTGAGGCCGAACTTCTCTGGCGTCTTTTGTGTGACTCAGTTAAAATCCTTACGGTTCCAGTACTTACTTGTAAGAAAACTCTCCAATTGTGGTAAAACTCTTAAAATACGCAATTAGAGTTTCCAGAAATGATTATAAACTTGTAAGAAACCCTTGAAATAAAAGTAAATGGATTCGTACTACATTTCCTGCCGTTTTTTAATCCCAGACATTACCAGTGGAAAGCTGGTAAATGACCAGAAAACTGATAATATTTACAACTCCGGACACTTTAGGGAGCGTTTTCACTTGAATTTGCTTTCAAATGTTAGGAATTCATGTTTATACAGCTCAAAATTTCTGTAGAAGGTCTGTAAGTAAGGACTTCACTGCTAATGTTTACAATTGAGGCCGAACTTCTCTGGCGTCTTTCCTGTGAATCAGTTAAAATTCTTACGGTTCCAGTACTTACTTGTAAGAAAACTCTCTAATTGTGGTAAAACTCTTAAAATACGCAATTAGAGTTTCCAGAAATGATTATAAACTTGTAAGAAACCCTTGAAATAAAAGTAAATGGATTCGTACTACATTTCCTGCCGTTTTTTACTGACAGACATTACAGGTGGAAAGCTGGTAAATGACCAGAAAACTGACAATATTTACAACTCCGGACACTTTAGGGAGCGTTTTCACTTGAATTTGCTTTCAAATGTTAGGAATTCATGTTTATACAGCTCAAAGTTTCTGTAGAAAGTCTGTAAGGAATGACTATACTGCCTATGTTTACAATGGAGGCCGAACTTCTCTGGTGTCTTTTGTGTGAATCAGTTAAAATCCTTACGGTTCCAGTACTTACTTGTAAGAAAACTCTCTAATTGTGGTAAAACTCTTAAAATACGCAATTAGAGTTTCCAGAAATGATTATAAACTTGTAAGAAACCCTTGAAATAAAAGTAAATGGATTCGTACTACATTTCCTGCCGTTTTTAACTGACAGACATTACCAGTGGAAAGCTGGTAAATGACCAGAAAACGGGTAATATTTACAACTCCGGACACTTTAGGGAGCGTTTTCACTTGAATTTGCTTTCAAATGTTAGGAATTCATGTTTATCCAGCTCAAAATTTCTGTAGAAGGTCTGTAAGTAAGGACTTCCCTGCTAATGTTTACAATTGAGGCCGAACTTCTCTGGCGTCTTTTGTGTGACTCAGTTAAAATCCTTACGGTTCCAGTACTTACTTGTAAGAAAACTCTCTAATTGTGGTAAAACTCTTAAAATACGCAATTAGAGTTTCCAGAAATGATTATAAACTTGTAAGAAACCCTTGAAATAAAAGTAAATGGATTCATACTACATTTCCTGCCGTTTTTTAATCCCAGACATTACCAGTGGAAAGCTGGTAAATGACCAGAAAACGGATAATATTTACAACTCCGGACACTTTAGGGAGCGTTTTCACTTGAATTTGCTTTCAAATGTTAGGAATTCATGTTTATACAGCTCAAAATTTCTGTAGAAAGTCTGTAAGGAATGACTATACTGCCTATGTTTCCAAATGAGGCCGAACTTCTCTGGCGTCTTTCCTGTGAATCAGTTAAAATCCTTACGGTTCAAGTACTTATTTGTAAGAAAACGCTCTAATTATGGTAAAACTCTTAAAATACGCAATTAGAGTTTCCGGAAATGATTATAAACTTGTAAGAAACCCTTGAAATAAAAGTAAATTGATTCGTACTACATTTCCTGCCGTTTTTTAATCCCAGACATTACCAGTGGAAAGCTGGTAAATGACCAGGAAACTGATAATATTTACAACTCCGGACACTTTAGGGAGCGTTTTCACTTAAATTTGCTTTCAAATGTTAGGAATTCATGTTTATACAGCTCAAAATTTCTGTAGAAGGTCTGTAAGTAAGGACTTCACTGCTAATGTTTACAATTGAGGCCGAACTTCTCTGGCATCTTTCCTGTGAATCAGTTAAAATCCTTACGGTTCCAGTACTTACTTGTAAGAAAACTCTCTAATTGTGGTAAAACTCTTAAAATACGCAATTAGAGTTTCCAGAAATGATTATAAACTTGTAAGAAACCCTTGAAATAAAAGTAAATGGATTCGTACTACATTTCCTGCCGTTTTTTAATCCCAGACATTACCAGTGGAAAGCTGGTAAATGACCAGAAAACTGATAATATTTACGACTCCGGACACTTTAGGGAGCGTTTTCACTTGAATTTGCTTTCAAATGTTAGGAATTCATATTTATACAGCTCAAAATTTCTGTAGAAGGTCTGTAAGTAAGGACTTCACTGCTAATGTTTACAATTGAGGCCGAACTTCTCTGGCGTCTTTTGTGTGACTCAGTTAAAATCCTTACAGTTCCAGTACTTACTTGTAGGAAAATTCTCTAATTGTGGTAAAACTCTTAAAATACGCAATTAGAGTTTCCGGAAATGATTATAAACTTATAAGAAACCCTTGAAATAAAAGTAAATGGATTCGTACTACATTTCCTGCCGTTTTTTACTGACAGACATTACAGGTGGAAAGCTGGTAAATGACCAGAAAACTGATAATATTTACATCTCCGGACACTTTAGGGATCGTTTTCGCTTGAATTTGCTTTCAAATGTTAGGAATTCATGTTTGTACAGCTCAAAGTTTCTGTAGAAAGTCTGTAAGGAATGACTATACTGCCTATGTTTACAATTGAGGCCGAACTTCTCTGGTGTCTTTTGTGTGAATCAGTTAAAATCCTTACGGTTCCAGTACTTACTTGTTAGAAAACTCTCCAATTGTGGTAAAACTCTTAAAATACGCAATTAGAGTTTCCAGAAATGATTATAAACTTGTAAGAAACCCTTGAAATAAAAGTAAATGGATTCGTACTACATTTCCTGCCGTTTTTAACTGACAGACATTACCAGTGGAAAGCTGGTAAATGACCAGAAAACGGATAATATTTACAACTCCGGACACTTTAGGGAGCGTTTTCACTTGAATTTGCTTTCAAATGTTAGGAATTCATGTTTATACAGCTCAAAATTTCTGTAGAAGGTCTGTAAGTAAGGACTTCACTGCTAATGTTTACAATTGAGGCCGAACTTCTCTGGCGTCTTTTGTGTGACTCAGTTAAAATCCTTACGGTTCCAGTACTTACTTGTAAGAAAACTCTCCAATTGTGGTAAAACTCTTAAAATACGCAATTAGAGTTTCCAGAAATGATTATAAACTTGTAAGAAACCCTTGAAATAAAAGTAAATGGATTCGTACTACATTTCCTGCCGTTTTTTAATCCCAGACATTACCAGTGGAAAGCTGGTAAATGACCAGAAAACTGATAATATTTACAACTCCGGACACTTTAGGGAGCGTTTTCACTTGAATTTGCTTTCAAATGTTAGGAATTCATATTTATACAGCTCAAAATTTCTGTAGAAGGTCTGTAAGTAAGGACTTCACTGCTAATGTTTACAATTGAGGCCGAACTTCTCTGGCGTCTTTTGTGTGACTCAGTTAAAATCCTTACAGTTCCAGTACTTACTTGTAGGAAAACTCTCTAATTGTGGTAAAACTCTTAAAATACGCAATTAGAGTTTCCGGAAATGATTATAAACTTATAAGAAACCCTTGAAATAAAAGTAAATGGATTCGTACTACATTTCCTGCCGTTTTTTACTGACAGACATTACAGGTGGAAAGCTGGTAAATGACCAGAAAACTGATAATATTTACAACTCCGGACACTTTAGGGATCGTTTTCGCTTGAATTTGCTTTCAAATGTTAGGAATTCATGTTTATACAGCTCAAAGTTTCTGTAGAAAGTCTGTAAGGAATGACTATACTGCCTATGTTTACAATTGAGGCCGAACTTCTCTGGTGTCTTTTGTGTGAATCAGTTAAAATCCTTACGGTTCCAGTACTTACTTGTTAGAAAACTTTCTAATTGTGGTAAAAATCTTAAAATACGCAATTAGAGTTTCCAGAAATGATTATAAACTTGTAAGAAACCCTTGAAATAAAAGTAAATGGATTCGTACTACATTTCCTGCCGTTTTTAACTGACAGATATTACCAGTGGAAAGCTGGTAAATGACCAGAAAACGGATAATATTTACAACTCCGGACACTTTAGGGAGCGTTTTCACTTGAATTTGCTTTCAAATGTTAGGAATTCATGTTTATACAGCTCAAAATTTCTGTAGAAGGTCTGTAAGTAAGGACTTCACTGCTAATGTTTACAATTGAGGCCGAACTTCTCTGGCGTCTTTTGTGTGAATCAGTTAAAATCCTTACGGTTCCAGTACTTACTTGTAAGAAAACTCTCTAATTGTGGTAAAACTCTTAAAATACGCAATTAGAGTTTCCAGAAATGATTATAAACTTGTAAGAAACCCTTGAAATAAAAGTAAATGGATTCGTACTACATTTCCTGCCGTTTTTTAATCCCAGACATTACCAGTTGAAAGCTGGTAAATGACCAGAAAACTGATAATATTTACAACTCCGGACACTTTAGGGAGCGTTTTCACTTGAATTTGCTTTCAAATGTTAGGAATTCATGTTTATACAGCTCAAAATTTCTGTAGAAAGTCTGTAAGGAATGACTATACTGCCTATGTTTACAATTGAAGCCGAACTTCTCTGGCGTCTTTCCTGTGAATCAGTTAAAATCCTTACGGTTCAAGTACTTATTTGTAAGAAAACTCTCTAATTGTGGTAAAACTCTTAAAATACGCAATTAGAGTTTCCGGAAATGATTATAAACTTGTAAGAAACCCTTGAAATAAAATTAAATTGATTCGTACTACATTTCCTGCCGTTTTTTAATCCCAGACATTACCAGTGGAAAGCTGGTAAATGACCAGAAAACTGATAATATTTACAACTCCGGACACTTTAGGGAGCGTTTTCACTTAAATTTGCTTTCAAATGTTAGGAATTCATGTTTATACAGCTCAAAATTTCTGTAGAAGGTCTGTATGTAAGGACTTCACTGCTAATGTTTACAATTGAGGCCGAACTTCTCTGGCGTCTTTTGTGTGACTCAGTTAAAATCCTTACGGTTCCAGTACTTACTTGTAGGAAAACTCTCTAATTGTGGTAAAACTCTTAAAATACGCAATTAGAGTTTCCGGAAATGATTATAAACTTATAAGAAACCCTTGAAATAAAAGTAAATGGATTCGTACTACATTTCCTGCCGTTTTTTACTGACAGACATTACCAGTGGAAAGCTGGTAAATGACCAGAAAACTGATAATATTTACAACTCCGGACACTTTAGGGAGCGTTTTCGCTTGAATTTGCTTTCAAATGTTAGGAATTCATGTTTATACAGCTCAAAGTTTCTGTAGAAAGTCTGTAAGGAATGACTATACTGCCTATGTTTACAATTGAGGCCGAACTTCTCTGGTGTCTTTCGTGTGACTCAGTTAAAATCCTTACGGTTTCAGTACTTACTTGTAAGAAAACTCTCTAATTGTGGTAAAACTCTTAAAATACGCAATTAGAGTTTCCAGAAATGATTATAAACTTGCAAGAAACCCTTGAAATAAAAGTAAATGGATTCGTACTACATTTCCTGCCGTTTTTTAATCACAGACATTACCAGTGGAAAGCTGGTCAATGACCAGAAAACTGATAATATTTACAACTCCGGACACTTTAGGGAGCGTTTTCACTTGAATTTGCTTTCAAATGTTAGGAATTCATGTTTATACAGCTCAAAATTTCTGTAGAAGGTCTGTAAGTAAGGACTTCACTGCTAATGTTTACAATTGAGGCCGAACTTCTCTGGCGTCTTTCCTGTGAATCAGTTAAAATCCTTACGGTTCCAGTACTTACTTGTAAGAAAACTCTCTAATTGTGGTAAAACTCTTAAATACGCAATTAGAGTTTCCAGAAATGATTATAAACTTGTAAGAAACCCTTGAAATAAAAGTGAATGGATTCGTACTACATTTCTGCCGTTTTTTACTGACAGACATTACCAGTGGAAAGCTGGTAAATGACCAGAAAACTGACAATATTTACAACTCCGGACACTTTAGGGAGCGTTTTCACTTGAATTTGCTTTCAAATGTTAGGAATTCATGTTTATCCAGCTCAAAATTTCTGTAGAAGGTCTGTAAGTAAGGACTTCCCTGCTAATGTTTACAATTGAGGCCGAACTTCTCTGGCGTCTTTTGTGTGACTCAGTTAAAATCCTTACGGTTCCAGTACTTACTTGTAAGAAAACTCTCTAATTGTGGTAAAACTCTTAAAATACGCAATTTGAGTTTCCAGAAATGATTATAAACTTGTAAGAAACCCTTGAAATAAAGGTAAATGGATTCGTACTACATTTCCTGCCGTTTTTTAATCCCAGACATTACCAGTGGAAAGCTGGTAAATGACCAGAAAACGGATAATATTTACAACTCCGGACACTTTAGGGAGCGTTTTCACTTGAATTTGCTTTCAAATGTTAGGAATTCATGTTTATACAGCTCAAAATTTCTGTAGAAAGTCTGTAAGGAATGACTATACTGCCTATGTTTACAATTGAGGCCGAACTTCTCTGGCTTCTTTCCTGTGAATCAGTTAAAATCCTTACGGTTCAAGTACTTATTTGTAAGAAAACGCTCTAATTATGGTAAAACTCTTAAAATACGCAATTAGAGTTTCCGGAAATGATTATAAACTTGTAAGAAACCCTTGAAATAAAAGTAAATTGATTCGTACTACATTTCCTGCCGTTTTTTAATCCCAGACATTACCAGTGGAAAGCTGGTAAATGACCAGGAAACTGATAATATTTACAACTCCGGACACTTTAGGGAGCGTTTTCACTTAAATTTGCTTTCAAATGTTAGGAATTCATGTTTATACAGCTCAAAATTTCTGTAGAAGGTCTGTAAGTAAGGACTTCACTGCTAATGTTTACAATTGAGGCCGAACTTCTCTGGTGTCTTTTGTGTGACTCAGTTAAAATCCTTACGGTTCCAGTACTTTCTTGTAGGAAAACTCTCTAATTGTGGTAAAACTCTTAAAATACGCAATTAGAGTTTCCGTAAATGATTATAAACTTATAAGAAACCCTTGAAATAAAAGTAAATGGATTCGTACTACATTTCCTGCCGTTTTTTACTGACAGACATTACCAGTGGAAAGCTGGTAAATGACCAGAAAACTGATAATATTTACAACTCCGGACACTTTAGGGAGCGTTTTCGCTTGAATTTGCTTTCAAATGTTAGGAATTCATGTTTATACAGCTCAAAGTTTCTGTAGAAAGTCTGTACGGAATGACTATATTGCCTATGTTTACAATTGAGGCCGAACTTCTCTGGTGTCTTTCGTGTGACTCAGTTAAAATCCTTACGGTTTCAGTACTTACTTGTAAGAAAACTCTCTAATTGTGGTAAAACTCTTAAAATACGCAATTAGAGTTTCCAGAAATGATTATAAACTTGCAAGAAACCCTTGAAATAAAAGTAAATGGATTCGTACTACATTTCCTGCCGTTTTTTAATCACAGACATTACCAGTGGAAAGCTGGTCAATGACCAAAAAACTGATAATATTTACAACTCCGGACATTTTAGGGAGCGTTTTCTCTTGAATTTGCTTTCAAATGTTAGGAATTCATGTTAATACAGCTCAAAATTTCTGTAGAAAGTCTGTAAGGAATGACTATACTGCCTATGTTTACAATTGAGGCCGAACTTCTCTGGTGTCTTTTGTGTGACTCAGTTAAAATCCTTACGGTTCCAGTACTTACTTGTAAGAAAACTCTCTAATTGTGGTAAAACTCTTAAATACGCAATTAGAGTTTCCAGAAATGATTATAAACTTGTAAGAAACCCTTGAAATAAAAGTGAATGGATTCGTACTACATTTCCTGCCGTTTTTAACTGACAGACATTACCAGTGGAAAGCTGGTAAATGACCAGTAAACGGATAATATTTACAACTCCGGACACTTTAGGGAGCGTTTTCACTTAAATTTGCTTTCAAATGTTAGGAATTCATGTTTATACAGCTCAAAATTTCTGTAGAAGGTCTGTAAGTAAGGACTTCCCTGCTAATGTTTACAATTGAGGCCGAACTTCTCTGGCGTCTTTTGTGTGACTCAGTTAAAATCCTTACGGTTCCAGTACTTACTTGTAAGAAAACTCTCTAATTGTGGTAAAACTCTTAAAATACGCAATTAGAGTTTCCAGAAATGATTATAAACTTGTAAGAAACCCTTGAAATAAAAGTAAATGGATTCGTACTACATTTCCTGCCATTTTTTAATCCCAGACATTACCAGTGGAAAGCTGGTAAATGACCAGAAAACGGATAATATTTACAACTCCGGACACTTTAGGGAGCGTTTTCACTTGAATTTGCTTTCAAATGTTAGGAATTCATGTTTATACAGCTCAAAATTTCTGTAGAAAGTCTGTAAGGAATGACTATACTGCCTATGTTTACAATTGAGGCCGAACTTCTCTGGCGTCTTTCCTGTGAATCAGTTAAAATCCTTACGGTTCAAGTACTTATTTGTAAGAAAACGCTCTAATTATGGTAAAACTCTTAAAATACGCAATTAGAGTTTCCAGAAATGATTATAAACTTGTAAGAAACCCTTGAAATAAAAGTAAATGGATTCGTACTACATTTCCTGCCGTTTTTTAATCCCAGACATTACCAGTGGAAAGCTGGTAAATGACCAGAAAACTGATAATATTTACAACTCCGGACTCTTTAGGGAGCGTTTTCGCTTGAATTTGCTTTCAAATGTTAGGAATTCATGTTTATACAGCTCAAAGTTTCTGTAGAAAGTCTGTAAGGAATGACTATACTGCCTATGTTTACAATTGAGGCCGAACTTCTCTGGTGTCTTTTGTGTGAATCAGTTAAAATCCTTACGGTTCCAGTACTTACTTGTAGGAAAACTCTCTAATTGTGGTAAAACTCTTAAAATACGCAATTAGAGTTTCCGGAAATGATTATAAACTTATAAGAAACCCTTGAAATAAAAGTAAATGGATTCGTACTACATTTCCTGCCGTTTTTTACTGACAGACATTACAGGTGGAAAGCTGGTAAATGACCAGAAAACTGATAATATTTACAACTCCGGACACTTTAGGGATCGTTTTCGCTTGAATTTGCTTTCAAATGTTAGGAATTCATGTTTATACAGCTCAAAGTTTCTGTAGAAAGTCTGTAAGGAATGACTATACTGCCTATGTTTACAATTGAGGCCGAACTTCTCTGGTGTCTTTTGTGTGAATCAGTTAAAATCCTTACGGTTCCAGTACTTACTTGTTAGAAAACTTTCTAATTGTGGTAAAAATCTTAAAATACGCAATTAGAGTTTCCAGAAATGATTATAAACTTGTAAGAAACCCTTGAAATAAAAGTAAATGGATTCGTACTACATTTCCTGCCGTTTTTAACTGACAGACATTACCAGTGGAAAGCTGGTAAATGACCAGAAAACGGATAATATTTACAACTCCGGACACTTTAGGGAGCGTTTTCACTTGAATTTGCTTTCAAATGTTAGGAATTCATGTTTATACAGCTCAAAATTTCTGTAGAAGGTCTGTAAGTAAGGACTTCACTGCTAATGTTTACAATTGAGGCCGAACTTCTCTGGCGTCTTTTGTGTGACTCAGTTAAAATCCTTACGGTTCCAGTACTTACTTGTAAGAAAACTCTCTAATTGTGGTAAAACTCTTAAAATACGCAATTAGAGTTTCCAGAAATGATTATAAACTTGTAAGAAACCCTTGAAATAAAAGTAAATGGATTCGTACTACATTTCCTGCCGTTTTTTAATCCCAGACATTACCAGTTGAAAGCTGGTAAATGACCAGAAAACTGATAATATTTACAACTCCGGACACTTTAGGGAGCGTTTTCACTTGAATTTGCTTTCAAATGTTAGGAATTCATGTTTATACAGCTCAAAATTTCTGTAGAAGGTCTGTAAGTAAGGACTTCACTGCTAATGTTTACAATTGAGGCCGAACTTCTCTGGCGTCTTTCCTGTGAATCAGTTAAAATTCTTACGGTTCCAGTACTTACTTGTAAGAAAACTCTCTAATTGTGGTAAAACTCTTAAAATACGCAATTAGAGTTTCCAGAAATGATTATAAACTTGTAAGAAACCCTTGAAATAAAAGTAAATGGATTCGTACTACATTTCCTGCCGTTTTTTACTGACAGACATTACAGGTGGAAAGCTGGTAAATGACCAGAAAACTGACAATATTTACAACTCCGGACACTTTAGGGAGCGTTCTCACTTGAATTTGCTTTCAAATGTTAGGAATTCATGTTTATCCAGCTCAAAATTTCTGTAGAAGGTCTGTAAGTAAGGACTTCCCTGCTAATGTTTACAATTGAGGCCGAACTTCTCTGGCGTCTTTTGTGTGACTCAGTTAAAATCCTTACGGTTCCAGTACTTACTTGTAAGAAAACTCTCTAATTGTGGTAAAACTCTTAAAATACGCAATTTGAGTTTCCAGAAATGATTATAAACTTGTAAGAAACCCTTGAAATAAAGGTAAATGGATTCGTACTACATTTCCTGCCGTTTTTTAATCCCAGACATTACCAGTGGAAAGCTGGTAAATGACCAGAAAACGGATAATATTTACAACTCCGGACACTTTAGGGAGCGTTTTCACTTGAATTTGCTTTCAAATGTTAGGAATTCATGTTTATACAGCTCAAAATTTCTGTAGAAAGTCTGTAAGGAATGACTATACTGCCTATGTTTACAATTGAGGCCGAACTTCTCTGGCGTCTTTCCTGTGAATCAGTTAAAATCCTTACGGTTCAAGTACTTATTTGTAAGAAAACGCTCTAATTATGGTAAAACTCTTAAAATACGCAATTAGAGTTTCCGGAAATGATTATAAACTTGTAAGAAACCCTTGAAATAAAAGTAAATTGATTCGTACTACATTTCCTGCCGTTTTTTAATCCCAGACATTACCAGTGGAAAGCTGGTAAATGACCAGGAAACTGATAATATTTACAACTCCGGACACTTTAGGGAGCGTTTTCACTTAAATTTGCTTTCAAATGTTAGGAATTCATGTTTATACAGCTCAAAATTTCTGTAGAAGGTCTGTAAGTAAGGACTTCACTGCTAATGTTTACAATTGAGGCCGAACTTCTCTGGTGTCTTTTGTGTGACTCAGTTAAAATCCTTACGGTTCCAGTACTTTCTTGTAGGAAAACTCTCTAATTGTGGTAAAACTCTTAAAATACGCAATTAGAGTTTCCGTAAATGATTATAAACTTATAAGAAACCCTTGAAATAAAAGTAAATGGATTCGTACTACATTTCCTGCCGTTTTTTACTGACAGACATTACCAGTGGAAAGCTGGTAAATGACCAGAAAACTGATAATATTTACAACTCCGGACACTTTAGGGAGCGTTTTCGCTTGAATTTGCTTTCAAATGTTAGGAATTCATGTTTATACAGCTCAAAGTTTCTGTAGAATGTCTGTACGGAATGACTATATTGCCTATGTTTACAATTGAGGCCGAACTTCTCTGGTGTCTTTCGTGTGACTCAGTTAAAATCCTTACGGTTTCAGTACTTACTTGTAAGAAAACTCTCTAATTGTGGTAAAACTCTTAAAATACGCAATTAGAGTTTCCAGAAATGATTATAAACTTGCAAGAAACCCTTGAAATAAAAGTAAATGGATTCGTACTACATTTCCTGCCGTTTTTTAATCACAGACATTACCAGTGGAAAGCTGGTCAATGACCAAAAAACTGATAATATTTACAACTCCGGACATTTTAGGGAGCGTTTTCTCTTGAATTTGCTTTCAAATGTTAGGAATTCATGTTAATACAGCTCAAAATTTCTGTAGAAAGTCTGTAAGGAATGACTATACTGCCTATGTTTACAATTGAGGCCGAACTTCTCTGGTGTCTTTTGTGTGACTCAGTTAAAATCCTTACGGTTCCAGTACTTACTTGTAAGAAAACTCTCTAATTGTGGTAAAACTCTTAAATACGCAATTAGAGTTTCCAGAAATGATTATAAACTTGTAAGAAACCCTTGAAATAAAAGTGAATGGATTCGTACTACATTTCCTGCCGTTTTTAACTGACAGACATTACCAGTGGAAAGCTGGTAAATGACCAGTAAACGGATAATATTTACAACTCCGGACACTTTAGGGAGCGTTTTCACTTAAATTTGCTTTCAAATGTTAGGAATTCATGTTTATACAGCTCAAAATTTCTGTAGAAGGTCTGTAAGTAAGGACTTCCCTGCTAATGTTTACAATTGAGGCCGAACTTCTCTGGCGTCTTTTGTGTGACTCAGTTAAAATCCTTACGGTTCCAGTACTTACTTGTAAGAAAACTCTCTAATTGTGGTAAAACTCTTAAAATACGCAATTAGAGATTCCAGAAATGATTATAAACTTGTAAGAAACCCTTGAAATAAAAGTAAATGGATTCGTACTACATTTCCTGCCATTTTTTAATCCCAGACATTACCAGTGGAAAGCTGGTAAATGACCAGAAAACGGATAATATTTACAACTCCGGACACTTTAGGGAGCGTTTTCACTTGAATTTGCTTTCAAATGTTAGGAATTCATGTTTATACAGCTCAAAATTTCTGTAGAAAGTCTGTAAGGAATGACTATACTGCCTATGTTTACAATTGAGGCCGAACTTCTCTGGCGTCTTTCCTGTGAATCAGTTAAAATCCTTACGGTTCAAGTACTTATTTGTAAGAAAACGCTCTAATTATGGTAAAACTCTTAAAATACGCAATTAGAGTTTCCAGAAATGATTATAAACTTGTAAGAAACCCTTGAAATAAAAGTAAATGGATTCGTACTACATTTCCTGCCGTTTTTTAATCCCAGACATTACCAGTGGAAAGCTGGTAAATGACCAGAAAACTGATAATATTTACAACTCCGGACTCTTTAGGGAGCGTTTTCGCTTGAATTTGCTTTCAAATGTTAGGAATTCATGTTTATACAGCTCAAAGTTTCTGTAGAAAGTCTGTAAGGAATGACTATGCTGCCTATGTTTACAATTGAGGCCGAACTTCTCTGGTGTCTTTTGTGTGAATCAGTTAAAATCCTTACGGTTCCAGTACTTACTTGTAGGAAAACTCTCTAATTGTGGTAAAACTCTTAAAATACGCAATTAGAGTTTCCGGAAATGATTATAAACTTATAAGAAACCCTTGAAATAAAAGTAAATGGATTCGTACTACATTTCCTGCCGTTTTTTACTGACAGACATTACAGGTGGAAAGCTGGTAAATGACCAGAAAACTGATAATATTTACAACTCCGGACACTTTAGGGATCGTTTTCGCTTGAATTTGCTTTCAAATGTTAGGAATTCATGTTTATACAGCTCAAAGTTTCTGTAGAAAGTCTGTAAGGAATGACTATACTGCCTATGTTTACAATTGAGGCCGAACTTCTCTGGTGTCTTTTGTGTGAATCAGTTAAAATCCTTACGGTTCCAGTACTTACTTGTTAGAAAACTTTCTAATTGTGGTAAAAATCTTAAAATACGCAATTAGAGTTTCCAGAAATGATTATAAACTTGTAAGAAACCCTTGAAATAAAAGTAAATGGATTCGTACTACATTTCCTGCCGTTTTTAACTGACAGACATTACCAGTGGAAAGCTGGTAAATGACCAGAAAACGGATAATATTTACAACTCCGGACACTTTAGGGAGCGTTTTCACTTGAATTTGCTTTCAAATGTTAGGAATTCATGTTTATACAGCTCAAAATTTCTGTAGAAGGTCTGTAAGTAAGGACTTCACTGCTAATGTTTACAATTGAGGCCGAACTTCTCTGGCGTCTTTTGTGTGACTCAGTTAAAATCCTTACGGTTCCAGTACTTACTTGTAAGAAAACTCTCTAATTGTGGTAAAACTCTTAAAATACGCAATTAGAGTTTCCAGAAATGATTATAAACTTGTAAGAAACCCTTGAAATAAAAGTAAATGGATTCGTACTACATTTCCTGCCGTTTTTTAATCCCAGACATTACCAGTTGAAAGCTGGTAAATGACCAGAAAACTGATAATATTTACAACTCCGGACACTTTAGGGAGCGTTTTCACTTGAATTTGCTTTCAAATGTTAGGAATTCATGTTTATACAGCTCAAAATTTCTGTAGAAAGTCTGTAAGGAATGACTATACTGCCTATGTTTACAATTGAGGCCGAACTTCTCTGGCGTCTTTCCTGTGAATCAGTTAAAATCCTTACGGTTCAAGTACTTATTTGTAAGAAAACGCTCTAATTATGGTAAAACTCTTAAAATATGCAATTAGAGTTTCCGGAAATGATTATAAACTTGTAAGAAACCCTTGAAATAAAATTAAATTGATTCGTACTACATTTCCTGCCGTTTTTTAATCCTAGACATTACCAGTGGAAAGCTGGTAAATGACCAGAAAACGGATAATATTTACAACTCCGGACACTTTAGGGAGCGTTTTCACTTGAATTTGCTTTCAAATGTTAGGAATTCATGTTTATACAGCTCAAAATTTCTGTAGAAGGTCTGTAAGTAAGGACTTCACTGCTAATGTTTACAATTGAGGCCGAACTTCTCTGGCGTCTTTTGTGTGACTCAGTTAAAATCCTTACAGTTCCAGTACTTACTTGTAGGAAAACTCTCTAATTGTGGTAAAACTCTTAAAATACGCAATTAGAGTTTCCGGAAATGATTATAAACTTATAAGAAACCCTTGAAATAAAAGTAAATGGATTCGTACTACATTTCCTGCCGTTTTTTACTGACAGACATTACAGGTGGAAAGCTGGTAAATGACCAGAAAACTGATAATATTTACAACTCCGGACACTTTACGGAGAGTTTTCGCTTGAATTTGCTTTCAAATGTTAGGAATTCATGTTTATACAGCTCAAAGTTTCTGTAGAAAGTCTGTAAGGAATGACTATACTGCCTATGTTTACAATTGAGGCCGAACTTCTCTGGTGTCTTTTGTGTGAATCAGTTAAAATCCTTACGGTTCCAGTACTTACTTGTTAGAAAACTTTCTAATTGTGGTAAAAATCTTAAAATACGCAATTAGAGTTTCCAGAAATGATTATAAACTTGTAAGAAACCCTTGAAATAAAAGTAAATGGATTCGTACTACATTTCCTGCCGTTTTTAACTGACAGACATTACCAGTGGAAAGCTGGTAAATGACCAGAAAACGGATAATATTTACAACTCCGGACACTTTAGGGAGCGTTTTCACTTGAATTTGCTTTCAAATGTTAGGAATTCATGTTTATACAGCTCAAAATTTCTGTAGAAGGTCTGTAAGTAAGGACTTCACTGCTAATGTTTACAATTGAGGCCGAACTTCTCTGGCGTCTTTTGTGTGACTCAGTTAAAATCCTTACGGTTCCAGTACTTACTTGTAAGAAAACTCTCTAATTGTGGTAAAACTCTTAAAATACGCAATTAGAGTTTCCAGAAATGATTATAAACTTGTAAGAAACCCTTGAAATAAAAGTAAATGGATTCGTACTACATTTCCTGCCGTTTTTTAATCCCAGACATTACCAGTTGAAAGCTGGTAAATGACCAGAAAACTGATAATATTTACAACTCCGGACACTTTAGGGAGCGTTTTCACTTGAATTTGCTTTCAAATGTTAGGAATTCATGTTTATACAGCTCAAAATTTCTGTAGAAAGTCTGTAAGGAATGACTATACTGCCTATGTTTACAATTGAGGCCGAACTTCTCTGGCGTCTTTCCTGTGAATCAGTTAAAATCCTTACGGTTCAAGTACTTATTTGTAAGAAAACGCTCTAATTATGGTAAAACTCTTAAAATATGCAATTAGAGTTTCCGGAAATGATTATAAACTTGTAAGAAACCCTTGAAATAAAATTAAATTGATTCGTACTACATTTCCTGCCGTTTTTTAATCCCAGACATTACCAGTGGAAAGCTGGTAAATGACCAGAAAACGGATAATATTTACAACTCCGGACACTTTAGGGAGCGTTTTCACTTGAATTTGCTTTCAAATGTTAGGAATTCATGTTTATACAGCTCAAAATTTCTGTAGAAGGTCTGTAAGTAAGGACTTCACTGCTAATGTTTACAATTGAGGCCGAACTTCTCTGGCGTCTTTCCTGTGAATCAGTTAAAATACTTACGGTTCCAGTACTTACTTGTAAGAAAACTCTCTAATTGTGGTAAAACTCTTAAAATACGCAATTAGAGTTTCCAGAAATGATTATAAACTTGTAAGAAACCCTTGAAATAAAAGTAAATGGATACGTACTACATTTCCTGCCGTTTTTTACTGACAGACATTACAGGTGGAAAGCTGGTAAATGACCAGAAAACTGACAATATTTACATCTCCGGACACTTTAGGGAGCGTTTTCGCTTGAATTTGCTTTCAAATGTTAGGAATTCATGTTTATACAGCTCAAAGTTTCTGTAGAAAGTCTGTAAGGAATGACTATACTGCCTATGTTTACAATGGAGGCCGAACTTCTATGGTGTCTTTTGTGTGAATCAGTTAAAATCCTTACGGTTCCAGTACTTACTTGTAAGAAAACTTTCTAATTGTGGTAAAACTCTTAAAATACGCAATTAGAGTTTCCAGAAATGATTATAAACTTGTAAGAAACCCTTGAAATAAAAGTAAATGGATTCGTACTACATTTCCTGCCGTTTTTAACTGACAGACATTACCAGTGGAAAGCTGGTAAATGACCAGAAAACGGATAATATTTACAACTCCGGACACTTTAGGGAGCGTTTTCACTTGAATTTGCTTTCAAATGTTAGGAATTCATGTTTATACAGCTCAAAATTTCTGTAGAAGGTCTGTAAGTAAGGACTTCCCTGCTAATGTTTACAATTGAGGCCGAACTTCTCTGGCGTCTTTTGTGTGACTCAGTTAAAATCCTTACAGTTCCAGTACTTACTTGTAGGAAAACTCTCTAATTGTGGTAAAACTCTTAAAATACGCAATTAGAGTTTCCGGAAATGATTATAAACTTATAAGAAACCCTTGAAATAAAAGTAAATGGATTCGTACTACATTTCCTGCCGTTTTTTACTGACAGACATTACAGGTGGAAAGCTGGTAAATGACCAGAAAACTGATAATATTTACAACTCCGGACACTTTAGGGATCGTTTTCGCTTGAATTTGCTTTCAAATGTTAGGAATTCATGTTTATACAGCTCAAAGTTTCTGTAGAAAGTCTGTAAGGAATGACTATACTGCCTATGTTTACAATTGAGGCCGAACTTCTCTGGTGTCTTTTGTGTGAATCAGTTAAAATCCTTACGGTTCCAGTACTTACTTGTTAGAAAACTTTCTAATTGTGGTAAAAATCTTAAAATACGCAATTAGAGTTTCCAGAAATGATTATAAACTTGTAAGAAACCCTTGAAATAAAAGTAAATGGATTCGTACTACATTTCCTGCCGTTTTTAACTGACAGATATTACCAGTGGAAAGCTGGTAAATGACCAGAAAACGGATAATATTTACAACTCCGGACACTTTAGGGAGCGTTTTCACTTGAATTTGCTTTCAAATGTTAGGAATTCATGTTTATACAGCTCAAAATTTCTGTAGAAGGTCTGTAAGTAAGGACTTCACTGCTAATGTTTACAATTGAGGCCGAACTTCTCTGGCGTCTTTTGTGTGAATCAGTTAAAATCCTTACGGTTCCAGTACTTACTTGTAAGAAAACTCTCTAATTGTGGTAAAACTCTTAAAATACGCAATTAGAGTTTCCAGAAATGATTATAAACTTGTAAGAAACCCTTGAAATAAAAGTAAATGGATTCGTACTACATTTCCTGCCGTTTTTTAATCCCAGACATTACCAGTTGAAAGCTGGTAAATGACCAGAAAACTGATAATATTTACAACTCCGGACACTTTAGGGAGCGTTTTCACTTGAATTTGCTTTCAAATGTTAGGAATTCATGTTTATACAGCTCAAAATTTCTGTAGAAAGTCTGTAAGGAATGACTATACTGCCTATGTTTACAATTGAAGCCGAACTTCTCTGGCGTCTTTCCTGTGAATCAGTTAAAATCCTTACGGTTCAAGTACTTATTTGTAAGAAAACTCTCTAATTGTGGTAAAACTCTTAAAATACGCAATTAGAGTTTCCGGAAATGATTATAAACTTGTAAGAAACCCTTGAAATAAAATTAAATTGATTCGTACTACATTTCCTGCCGTTTTTTAATCCCAGACATTACCAGTGGAAAGCTGGTAAATGACCAGAAAACTGATAATATTTACAACTCCGGACACTTTAGGGAGCGTTTTCACTTAAATTTGCTTTCAAATATTAGGAATTCATGTTTATACAGCTCAAAATTTCTGTAGAAGGTCTGTATGTAAGGACTTCACTGCTAATGTTTACAATTGAGGCCGAACTTCTCTGGCGTCTTTCGTGTGACTCAGTTAAAATCCTTACGGTTCCAGTACTTACTTGTAGGAAAACTCTCTAATTGTGGTAAAACTCTTAAAATACGCAATTAGAGTTTCCGGAAATGATTATAAACTTATAAGAAACCCTTGAAATAAAAGTAAATGGATTCGTACTACATTTCCTGCCGTTTTTTACTGACAGACATTACCAGTGGAAAGCTGGTAAATGACCAGAAAACTGATAATATTTACAACTCCGGACACTTTAGGGAGCGTTTTCGCTTGAATTTGCTTTCAAATGTTAGGAATTCATGTTTATACAGCTCAAAGTTTCTGTAGAAAGTCTGTAAGGAATGACTATACTGCCTATGTTTACAATTGAGGCCGAACTTCTCTGGTGTCTTTCGTGTGACTCAGTTAAAATCCTTACGGTTTCAGTACTTACTTGTAAGAAAACTCTCTAATTGTGGTAAAACTCTTAAAATACGCAATTAGAGTTTCCAGAAATGATTATAAACTTGCAAGAAACCCTTGAAATAAAAGTAAATGGATTCGTACTACATTTCCTGCCGTTTTTTAATCACAGACATTACCAGTGGAAAGCTGGTCAATGACCAGAAAACTGATAATATTTACAACTCCGGACACTTTAGGGAGCGTTTTCACTTGAATTTGCTTTCAAATGTTAGGAATTCATGTTTATACAGCTCAAAATTTCTGTAGAAGGTCTGTAAGTAAGGACTTCACTGCTAATGTTTACAATTGAGGCCGAACTTCTCTGGCGTCTTTCCTGTGAATCAGTTAAAATCCTTACGGTTCCAGTACTTACTTGTAAGAAAACTCTCTAATTGTGGTAAAACTCTTAAATACGCAATTAGAGTTTCCAGAAATGATTATAAACTTGTAAGAAACCCTTGAAAGAAAAGTGAATGGATTCGTACTACATTTCCTGCCGTTTTTTACTGACAGACATTACCAGTGGAAAGCTGGTAAATGACCAGAAAACTGATAATATTTACAACTCCGGACACTTTAGGGAGCGTTTTCACTTGAATTTGCTTTCAAATGTTAGGAATTCATGTTTATACAGCTCAAAATTTCTGTAGAAGGTCTGTAAGTAAGGACTTCCCTGCTAATGTTTACAATTGAGGCCGAACTTCTCTGGCGTCTTTTGTGTGACTCAGTTAAAATCCTTACGGTTCCAGTACTTACTTGTAAGAAAACTCTCTAATTGTGGTAAAACTCTTAAAATACGCAATTAGAGTTTCCAGAAATGATTATAAACTTGTAAGAAACCCTTGAAATAAAAGTAAATGGATTCGTACTACATTTCCTGCCGTTTTTTAATCCCAGACATTACCAGTGGAAAGCTGGTAAATGACCAGAAAACTGATAATATTTACAACTCCGGACACTTTAGGGAGCGTTTTCGCTTGAATTTGCTTTCAAATGTTAGGAATTCATGTTAATACAGCTCAAAATTTCTGTAGAAGGTCTGTAAGTAAGGACTTCCCTGCTAATGTTTACAATTGAGGCCGAACTTCTCTGGCGTCTTTTGTGTGACTCAGTTAAAATCCTTACGGTTCCAGTACTTACTTGTAAGAAAACTCTCTAATTGTGGTAAAACTCTTAAAATACGCAATTAGAGTTTCCAGAAATGATTATAAACTTGTAAGAAACCCTTGAAATAAAAGTAAATGGATTCGTACTACATTTCCTGCCGTTTTTTAATCCCAGACATTACCAGTGGAAAGCTGGTAAATGACCAGAAAACTGATAATATTTACAACTCCGGACACTTTAGGGAGCGTTTTCGCTTGAATTTGCTTTCAAATGTTAGGAATTCATGTTTATACAGCTCAAAGTTTCTGTAGAATGTCTGTACGGAATGACTATATTGCCTATGTTTACAATTGAGGCCGAACTTCTCTGGTGTCTTTCGTGTGACTCAGTTAAAATCCTTACGGTTTCAGTACTTACTTGTAAGAAAACTCTCTAATTGTGGTAAAACTCTTAAAATACGCAATTAGAGTTTCCAGAAATGATTATAAACTTGCAAGAAACCCTTGAAATAAAAGTAAATGGATTCGTACTACATTTCCTGCCGTTTTTTAATCACAGACATTACCAGTGGAAAGCTGGTCAATGACCAAAAAACTGATAATATTTACAACTCCGGACATTTTAGGGAGCGTTTTCTCTTGAATTTGCTTTCAAATGTTAGGAATTCATGTTAATACAGCTCAAAATTTCTGTAGAAAGTCTGTAAGGAATGACTATACTGCCTATGTTTACAATTGAGGCCGAACTTCTCTGGTGTCTTTTGTGTGACTCAGTTAAAATCCTTACGGTTCCAGTACTTACTTGTAAGAAAACTCTCTAATTGTGGTAAAACTCTTAAATACGCAATTAGAGTTTCCAGAAATGATTATAAACTTGTAAGAAACCCTTGAAATAAAAGTGAATGGATTCGTACTACATTTCCTGCCGTTTTTAACTGACAGACATTACCAGTGGAAAGCTGGTAAATGACCAGTAAACGGATAATATTTACAACTCCGGACACTTTAGGGAGCGTTTTCACTTAAATTTGCTTTCAAATGTTAGGAATTCATGTTTATACAGCTCAAAATTTCTGTAGAAGGTCTGTAAGTAAGGACTTCCCTGCTAATGTTTACAATTGAGGCCGAACTTCTCTGGCGTCTTTTGTGTGACTCAGTTAAAATCCTTACGGTTCCAGTACTTACTTGTAAGAAAACTCTCTAATTGTGGTAAAACTCTTAAAATACGCAATTAGAGATTCCAGAAATGATTATAAACTTGTAAGAAACCCTTGAAATAAAAGTAAATGGATTCGTACTACATTTCCTGCCATTTTTTAATCCCAGACATTACCAGTGGAAAGCTGGTAAATGACCAGAAAACGGATAATATTTACAACTCCGGACACTTTAGGGAGCGTTTTCACTTGAATTTGCTTTCAAATGTTAGGAATTCATGTTTATACAGCTCAAAATTTCTGTAGAAAGTCTGTAAGGAATGACTATACTGCCTATGTTTACAATTGAGGCCGAACTTCTCTGGCGTCTTTCCTGTGAATCAGTTAAAATCCTTACGGTTCAAGTACTTATTTGTAAGAAAACGCTCTAATTATGGTAAAACTCTTAAAATACGCAATTAGAGTTTCCAGAAATGATTATAAACTTGTAAGAAACCCTTGAAATAAAAGTAAATGGATTCGTACTACATTTCCTGCCGTTTTTTAATCCCAGACATTACCAGTGGAAAGCTGGTAAATGACCAGAAAACTGATAATATTTACAACTCCGGACTCTTTAGGGAGCGTTTTCGCTTGAATTTGCTTTCAAATGTTAGGAATTCATGTTTATACAGCTCAAAGTTTCTGTAGAAAGTCTGTAAGGAATGACTATGCTGCCTATGTTTACAATTGAGGCCGAACTTCTCTGGTGTCTTTTGTGTGAATCAGTTAAAATCCTTACGGTTCCAGTACTTACTTGTAGGAAAACTCTCTAATTGTGGTAAAACTCTTAAAATACGCAATTAGAGTTTCCGGAAATGATTATAAACTTATAAGAAACCCTTGAAATAAAAGTAAATGGATTCGTACTACATTTCCTGCCGTTTTTTACTGACAGACATTACAGGTGGAAAGCTGGTAAATGACCAGAAAACTGATAATATTTACAACTCCGGACACTTTAGGGATCGTTTTCGCTTGAATTTGCTTTCAAATGTTAGGAATTCATGTTTATACAGCTCAAAGTTTCTGTAGAAAGTCTGTAAGGAATGACTATACTGCCTATGTTTACAATTGAGGCCGAACTTCTCTGGTGTCTTTTGTGTGAATCAGTTAAAATCCTTACGGTTCCAGTACTTACTTGTTAGAAAACTTTCTAATTGTGGTAAAAATCTTAAAATACGCAATTAGAGTTTCCAGAAATGATTATAAACTTGTAAGAAACCCTTGAAATAAAAGTAAATGGATTCGTACTACATTTCCTGCCGTTTTTAACTGACAGACATTACCAGTGGAAAGCTGGTAAATGACCAGAAAACGGATAATATTTACAACTCCGGACACTTTAGGGAGCGTTTTCACTTGAATTTGCTTTCAAATGTTAGGAATTCATGTTTATACAGCTCAAAATTTCTGTAGAAGGTCTGTAAGTAAGGACTTCACTGCTAATGTTTACAATTGAGGCCGAACTTCTCTGGCGTCTTTTGTGTGACTCAGTTAAAATCCTTACGGTTCCAGTACTTACTTGTAAGAAAACTCTCTAATTGTGGTAAAACTCTTAAAATACGCAATTAGAGTTTCCAGAAATGATTATAAACTTGTAAGAAACCCTTGAAATAAAAGTAAATGGATTCGTACTACATTTCCTGCCGTTTTTTAATCCCAGACATTACCAGTTGAAAGCTGGTAAATGACCAGAAAACTGATAATATTTACAACTCCGGACACTTTAGGGAGCGTTTTCACTTGAATTTGCTTTCAAATGTTAGGAATTCATGTTTATACAGCTCAAAATTTCTGTAGAAAGTCTGTAAGGAATGACTATACTGCCTATGTTTACAATTGAGGCCGAACTTCTCTGGCGTCTTTCCTGTGAATCAGTTAAAATCCTTACGGTTCAAGTACTTATTTGTAAGAAAACGCTCTAATTATGGTAAAACTCTTAAAATATGCAATTAGAGTTTCCGGAAATGATTATAAACTTGTAAGAAACCCTTGAAATAAAATTAAATTGATTCGTACTACATTTCCTGCCGTTTTTTAATCCTAGACATTACCAGTGGAAAGCTGGTAAATGACCAGAAAACGGATAATATTTACAACTCCGGACACTTTAGGGAGCGTTTTCACTTGAATTTGCTTTCAAATGTTAGGAATTCATGTTTATACAGCTCAAAATTTCTGTAGAAGGTCTGTAAGTAAGGACTTCACTGCTAATGTTTACAATTGAGGCCGAACTTCTCTGGCGTCTTTTGTGTGACTCAGTTAAAATCCTTACAGTTCCAGTACTTACTTGTAGGAAAACTCTCTAATTGTGGTAAAACTCTTAAAATACGCAATTAGAGTTTCCGGAAATGATTATAAACTTATAAGAAACCCTTGAAATAAAAGTAAATGGATTCGTACTACATTTCCTGCCGTTTTTTACTGACAGACATTACAGGTGGAAAGCTGGTAAATGACCAGAAAACTGATAATATTTACAACTCCGGACACTTTACGGAGAGTTTTCGCTTGAATTTGCTTTCAAATGTTAGGAATTCATGTTTATACAGCTCAAAGTTTCTGTAGAAAGTCTGTAAGGAATGACTATACTGCCTATGTTTACAATTGAGGCCGAACTTCTCTGGTGTCTTTTGTGTGAATCAGTTAAAATCCTTACGGTTCCAGTACTTACTTGTTAGAAAACTTTCTAATTGTGGTAAAAATCTTAAAATACGCAATTAGAGTTTCCAGAAATGATTATAAACTTGTAAGAAACCCTTGAAATAAAAGTAAATGGATTCGTACTACATTTCCTGCCGTTTTTAACTGACAGACATTACCAGTGGAAAGCTGGTAAATGACCAGAAAACGGATAATATTTACAACTCCGGACACTTTAGGGAGCGTTTTCACTTGAATTTGCTTTCAAATGTTAGGAATTCATGTTTATACAGCTCAAAATTTCTGTAGAAGGTCTGTAAGTAAGGACTTCACTGCTAATGTTTACAATTGAGGCCGAACTTCTCTGGCGTCTTTTGTGTGACTCAGTTAAAATCCTTACGGTTCCAGTACTTACTTGTAAGAAAACTCTCTAATTGTGGTAAAACTCTTAAAATACGCAATTAGAGTTTCCAGAAATGATTATAAACTTGTAAGAAACCCTTGAAATAAAAGTAAATGGATTCGTACTACATTTCCTGCCGTTTTTTAATCCCAGACATTACCAGTTGAAAGCTGGTAAATGACCAGAAAACTGATAATATTTACAACTCCGGACACTTTAGGGAGCGTTTTCACTTGAATTTGCTTTCAAATGTTAGGAATTCATGTTTATACAGCTCAAAATTTCTGTAGAAAGTCTGTAAGGAATGACTATACTGCCTATGTTTACAATTGAGGCCGAACTTCTCTGGCGTCTTTCCTGTGAATCAGTTAAAATCCTTACGGTTCAAGTACTTATTTGTAAGAAAACGCTCTAATTATGGTAAAACTCTTAAAATATGCAATTAGAGTTTCCGGAAATGATTATAAACTTGTAAGAAACCCTTGAAATAAAATTAAATTGATTCGTACTACATTTCCTGCCGTTTTTTAATCCCAGACATTACCAGTGGAAAGCTGGTAAATGACCAGAAAACGGATAATATTTACAACTCCGGACACTTTAGGGAGCGTTTTCACTTGAATTTGCTTTCAAATGTTAGGAATTCATGTTTATACAGCTCAAAATTTCTGTAGAAGGTCTGTAAGTAAGGACTTCACTGCTAATGTTTACAATTGAGGCCGAACTTCTCTGGCGTCTTTCCTGTGAATCAGTTAAAATACTTACGGTTCCAGTACTTACTTGTAAGAAAACTCTCTAATTGTGGTAAAACTCTTAAAATACGCAATTAGAGTTTCCAGAAATGATTATAAACTTGTAAGAAACCCTTGAAATAAAAGTAAATGGATACGTACTACATTTCCTGCCGTTTTTTACTGACAGACATTACAGGTGGAAAGCTGGTAAATGACCAGAAAACTGACAATATTTACATCTCCGGACACTTTAGGGAGCGTTTTCGCTTGAATTTGCTTTCAAATGTTAGGAATTCATGTTTATACAGCTCAAAGTTTCTGTAGAAAGTCTGTAAGGAATGACTATACTGCCTATGTTTACAATGGAGGCCGAACTTCTATGGTGTCTTTTGTGTGAATCAGTTAAAATCCTTACGGTTCCAGTACTTACTTGTAAGAAAACTTTCTAATTGTGGTAAAACTCTTAAAATACGCAATTAGAGTTTCCAGAAATGATTATAAACTTGTAAGAAACCCTTGAAATAAAAGTAAATGGATTCGTACTACATTTCCTGCCGTTTTTAACTGACAGACATTACCAGTGGAAAGCTGGTAAATGACCAGAAAACGGATAATATTTACAACTCCGGACACTTTAGGGAGCGTTTTCACTTGAATTTGCTTTCAAATGTTAGGAATTCATGTTTATACAGCTCAAAATTTCTGTAGAAGGTCTGTAAGTAAGGACTTCCCTGCTAATGTTTACAATTGAGGCCGAACTTCTCTGGCGTCTTTTGTGTGACTCAGTTAAAATCCTTACAGTTCCAGTACTTACTTGTAGGAAAACTCTCTAATTGTGGTAAAACTCTTAAAATACGCAATTAGAGTTTCCGGAAATGATTATAAACTTATAAGAAACCCTTGAAATAAAAGTAAATGGATTCGTACTACATTTCCTGCCGTTTTTTACTGACAGACATTACAGGTGGAAAGCTGGTAAATGACCAGAAAACTGATAATATTTACAACTCCGGACACTTTAGGGATCGTTTTCGCTTGAATTTGCTTTCAAATGTTAGGAATTCATGTTTATACAGCTCAAAGTTTCTGTAGAAAGTCTGTAAGGAATGACTATACTGCCTATGTTTACAATTGAGGCCGAACTTCTCTGGTGTCTTTTGTGTGAATCAGTTAAAATCCTTACGGTTCCAGTACTTACTTGTTAGAAAACTTTCTAATTGTGGTAAAAATCTTAAAATACGCAATTAGAGTTTCCAGAAATGATTATAAACTTGTAAGAAACCCTTGAAATAAAAGTAAATGGATTCGTACTACATTTCCTGCCGTTTTTAACTGACAGATATTACCAGTGGAAAGCTGGTAAATGACCAGAAAACGGATAATATTTACAACTCCGGACACTTTAGGGAGCGTTTTCACTTGAATTTGCTTTCAAATGTTAGGAATTCATGTTTATACAGCTCAAAATTTCTGTAGAAGGTCTGTAAGTAAGGACTTCACTGCTAATGTTTACAATTGAGGCCGAACTTCTCTGGCGTCTTTTGTGTGAATCAGTTAAAATCCTTACGGTTCCAGTACTTACTTGTAAGAAAACTCTCTAATTGTGGTAAAACTCTTAAAATACGCAATTAGAGTTTCCAGAAATGATTATAAACTTGTAAGAAACCCTTGAAATAAAAGTAAATGGATTCGTACTACATTTCCTGCCGTTTTTTAATCCCAGACATTACCAGTTGAAAGCTGGTAAATGACCAGAAAACTGATAATATTTACAACTCCGGACACTTTAGGGAGCGTTTTCACTTGAATTTGCTTTCAAATGTTAGGAATTCATGTTTATACAGCTCAAAATTTCTGTAGAAAGTCTGTAAGGAATGACTATACTGCCTATGTTTACAATTGAAGCCGAACTTCTCTGGCGTCTTTCCTGTGAATCAGTTAAAATCCTTACGGTTCAAGTACTTATTTGTAAGAAAACTCTCTAATTGTGGTAAAACTCTTAAAATACGCAATTAGAGTTTCCGGAAATGATTATAAACTTGTAAGAAACCCTTGAAATAAAATTAAATTGATTCGTACTACATTTCCTGCCGTTTTTTAATCCCAGACATTACCAGTGGAAAGCTGGTAAATGACCAGAAAACTGATAATATTTACAACTCCGGACACTTTAGGGAGCGTTTTCACTTAAATTTGCTTTCAAATATTAGGAATTCATGTTTATACAGCTCAAAATTTCTGTAGAAGGTCTGTATGTAAGGACTTCACTGCTAATGTTTACAATTGAGGCCGAACTTCTCTGGCGTCTTTCGTGTGACTCAGTTAAAATCCTTACGGTTCCAGTACTTACTTGTAGGAAAACTCTCTAATTGTGGTAAAACTCTTAAAATACGCAATTAGAGTTTCCGGAAATGATTATAAACTTATAAGAAACCCTTGAAATAAAAGTAAATGGATTCGTACTACATTTCCTGCCGTTTTTTACTGACAGACATTACCAGTGGAAAGCTGGTAAATGACCAGAAAACTGATAATATTTACAACTCCGGACACTTTAGGGAGCGTTTTCGCTTGAATTTGCTTTCAAATGTTAGGAATTCATGTTTATACAGCTCAAAGTTTCTGTAGAAAGTCTGTAAGGAATGACTATACTGCCTATGTTTACAATTGAGGCCGAACTTCTCTGGTGTCTTTCGTGTGACTCAGTTAAAATCCTTACGGTTTCAGTACTTACTTGTAAGAAAACTCTCTAATTGTGGTAAAACTCTTAAAATACGCAATTAGAGTTTCCAGAAATGATTATAAACTTGCAAGAAACCCTTGAAATAAAAGTAAATGGATTCGTACTACATTTCCTGCCGTTTTTTAATCACAGACATTACCAGTGGAAAGCTGGTCAATGACCAGAAAACTGATAATATTTACAACTCCGGACACTTTAGGGAGCGTTTTCACTTGAATTTGCTTTCAAATGTTAGGAATTCATGTTTATACAGCTCAAAATTTCTGTAGAAGGTCTGTAAGTAAGGACTTCACTGCTAATGTTTACAATTGAGGCCGAACTTCTCTGGCGTCTTTCCTGTGAATCAGTTAAAATCCTTACGGTTCCAGTACTTACTTGTAAGAAAACTCTCTAATTGTGGTAAAACTCTTAAATACGCAATTAGAGTTTCCAGAAATGATTATAAACTTGTAAGAAACCCTTGAAAGAAAAGTGAATGGATTCGTACTACATTTCCTGCCGTTTTTTACTGACAGACATTACCAGTGGAAAGCTGGTAAATGACCAGAAAACTGATAATATTTACAACTCCGGACACTTTAGGGAGCGTTTTCACTTGAATTTGCTTTCAAATGTTAGGAATTCATGTTTATACAGCTCAAAATTTCTGTAGAAGGTCTGTAAGTAAGGACTTCCCTGCTAATGTTTACAATTGAGGCCGAACTTCTCTGGCGTCTTTTGTGTGACTCAGTTAAAATCCTTACGGTTCCAGTACTTACTTGTAAGAAAACTCTCTAATTGTGGTAAAACTCTTAAAATACGCAATTAGAGTTTCCAGAAATGATTATAAACTTGTAAGAAACCCTTGAAATAAAAGTAAATGGATTCGTACTACATTTCCTGCCGTTTTTTAATCCCAGACATTACCAGTGGAAAGCTGGTAAATGACCAGAAAACTGATAATATTTACAACTCCGGACACTTTAGGGAGCGTTTTCGCTTGAATTTGCTTTCAAATGTTAGGAATTCATGTTAATACAGCTCAAAATTTCTGTAGAAGGTCTGTAAGTAAGGACTTCCCTGCTAATGTTTACAATTGAGGCCGAACTTCTCTGGCGTCTTTTGTGTGACTCAGTTAAAATCCTTACGGTTCCAGTACTTACTTGTAAGAAAACTCTCTAATTGTGGTAAAACTCTTAAAATACGCAATTAGAGTTTCCAGAAATGATTATAAACTTGTAAGAAACCCTTGAAATAAAAGTAATTGGATTCGTACTACATTTCCTGCCGTTTTTTAATCCCAGACATTACCAGTGGAAAGCTGGTAAATGACCAGAAAACGGATAATATTTACAACTCCGGACACTTTAGGGAGCGTTTTCACTTGAATTTGCTTTCAAATGTTAGGAATTCATGTTTATACAGCTCAAAGTTTCTGTAGAAAGTCTGTAAGGAATGACTATACTGCCTATGTTTACAATTGAGGCCGAACTTCTCTGGCGTCTTTCCTGTGAATCAGTTAAAATCCTTACGGTTCAAGTACTTATTTGTAAGAAAACGCTCTAATTATGGTAAAACTCTTAAAATACGCAATTAGAGTTTCCGGAAATGATTATAAACTTGTAAGAAACCCTTGAAATAAAAGTAAATTGATTCGTACTACATTTACTGCCGTTTTTTAATCCCAGACATTACCAGTGGAAAGCTGGTAAATGACCAGAAAACTGATAATATTTACAACTCCGGACACTTTAGGGAGCGTTTTCACTTAAATTTGCTTTCAAATGTTAGGAATTCATGTTTATACAGCTCAAAATTTCTGTAGAAGGTCTGTAAGTAAGGACTTCACTGCTAATGTTTACAATTGAGGCCGAACTTCTCTGGTGTCTTTTGTGTGACTCAGTTAAAATCCTTACGGTTCCAGTACTTACTTGTAGGAAAACTCTCTAATTGTGGTAAAACTCTTAAAATACGCAATTAGAGTTTCCGGAAATGATTATAAACTTATAAGAAACCCTTGAAATAAAAGTAAATGGATTCGTACTACATTTCCTGCCGTTTTTTACTGACAGACATTACCAGTGGAAAGCTGGTAAATGACCAGAAAACTGATAATATTTACAACTCCGGACACTTTAGGGAGCGTTTTCGCTTGAATTTGCTTTCAAATGTTAGGAATTCATGTTTATACAGCTCAAAGTTTCTGTAGAAAGTCTGTAAGGAATGACTATACTGCCTATGTTTACAATTGAGGCCGAACTTCTCTGGTGTCTTTTGTGTGAATCAGTTAAAATCCTTACGGTTCCAGTACTTACTGGTTAGAAAACTTTCTAATTGTGGTAAAACTCTTAAAATACGCAATTAGAGTTTCCAGAAATGATTATAAACCTGTAAGAAACAATTGAAATAAAAGTAAATGGATTCGTACTACATTTCCTGCCGTTTTTTAATCCCAGACATTACCAGTGGAAAGCTTGTAAATGACCAGAAAACTGATAATATTTACAACTCCGGACACTTTAGGGAGCGTTTTCACTTGAATTTGCTTTCAAATGTTAGGAATTCATGTTTATATAGCTCAAAATTTCTGTAGAAGGTCTGTAAGTAAGGACTTCACTGCTAATGTTTACAATTGAGGCCGAAGTTCTCTGGCGTCTTTTGTGTGACTCAGTTAAAATCCTTACGGTTCCAGTACTTACTTGTAAGAAAACTCTCCAATTGTGGTAAAACTCTTAAAATACGCAATTAGAGTTTCCAGAAATGATTATAAACTTGTAAGAAACCCTTGAAATAAAAGTAAATGGATTCGTACTACATTTCCTGCCGTTTTTTAATCCCAGACATTACCAGTGGAAAGCTGGTAAATGACCAGAAAACTGATAATATTTACAACTCCGGACACTTTAGGGAGCGTTTTCACTTGAATTTGCTTTCAAATGTTAGGAATTCATATTTATACAGCTCAAAATTTCTGTAGAAGGTCTGTAAGTAAGGACTTCACTGCTAATGTTTACAATTGAGGCCGAACTTCTCTGGCGTCTTTTGTGTGACTCAGTTAAAATCCTTACAGTTCCAGTACTTACTTGTAGGAAAACTCTCTAATTGTGGTAAAACTCTTAAAATACGCAATTAGAGTTTCCAGAAATGATTATAAACTTGCAAGAAACCCTTGAAATAAAAGTAAATGGATTCGTACTACATTTCCTGCCGTTTTTTAATCACAGACATTACCAGTGGAAAGCTGGTCAATGACCAGAAAACTGATAATATTTACAACTCCGGACACTTTAGGGAGCGTTTTCACTTGAATTTGCTTTCAAATGTTAGGAATTCATGTTTATACAGCTCAAAATTTCTGTAGAAGGTCTGTAAGTAAGGACTTCACTGCTAATGTTTACAATTGAGGCCGAACTTCTCTGGCGTCTTTCCTGTGAATCAGTTAAAATCCTTACGGTTCCAGTACTTACTTGTAAGAAAACTCTCTAATTGTGGTAAAACTCTTAAATACGCAATTAGAGTTTCCAGAAATGATTATAAACTTGTAAGAAACCCTTGAAAGAAAAGTGAATGGATTCGTACTACATTTCCTGCCGTTTTTTACTGACAGACATTACCAGTGGAAAGCTGGTAAATGACCAGAAAACTGATAATATTTACAACTCCGGACACTTTAGGGAGCGTTTTCGCTTGAATTTGCTTTCAAATGTTAGGAATTCATGTTTATACAGCTCAAAGTTTCTGTAGAAAGTCTGTAAGGAATGACTATACTGCCTATGTTTACAATTGAGGCCGAACTTCTCTGGTGTCTTTCGTGTGACTCAGTTAAAATCCTTACGGTTTCAGTACTTACTTGTAAGAAAACTCTCTAATTGTGGTAAAACTCTTAAAATACGCAATTAGAGTTTCCAGAAATGATTATAAACTTGCAAGAAACCCTTGAAATAAAAGTAAATGGATTCGTACTACATTTCCTGCCGTTTTTTAATCACAGACATTACCAGTGGAAAGCTGGTCAATGACCAGAAAACTGATAATATTTACAACTCCGGACACTTTAGGGAGCGTTTTCACTTGAATTTGCTTTCAAATGTTAGGAATTCATGTTTATACAGCTCAAAATTTCTGTAGAAGGTCTGTAAGTAAGGACTTCACTGCTAATGTTTACAATTGAGGCCGAACTTCTCTGGCGTCTTTCCTGTGAATCAGTTAAAATCCTTACGGTTCCAGTACTTACTTGTAAGAAAACTCTCTAATTGTGGTAAAACTCTTAAATACGCAATTAGAGTTTCCAGAAATGATTATAAACTTGTAAGAAACCCTTGAAAGAAAAGTGAATGGATTCGTACTACATTTCCTGCCGTTTTTTACTGACAGACATTACCAGTGGAAAGCTGGTAAATGACCAGAAAACTGATAATATTTACAACTCCGGACACTTTAGGGAGCGTTTTCACTTGAATTTGCTTTCAAATGTTAGGAATTCATGTTTATACAGCTCAAAATTTCTGTAGAAGGTCTGTAAGTAAGGACTTCCCTGCTAATGTTTACAATTGAGGCCGAACTTCTCTGGCGTCTTTTGTGTGACTCAGTTAAAATCCTTACGGTTCCAGTACTTACTTGTAAGAAAACTCTCTAATTGTGGTAAAACTCTTAAATACGCAATTAGAGTTTCCAGAAATGATTATAAACTTGTAAGAAACCCTTGAAAGAAAAGTGAATGGATTCGTACTACATTTCCTGCCGTTTTTTACTGACAGACATTACCAGTGGAAAGCTGGTAAATGACCAGAAAACTGATAATATTTACAACTCCGGACACTTTAGGGAGCGTTTTCACTTGAATTTGCTTTCAAATGTTAGGAATTCATGTTTATACAGCTCAAAATTTCTGTAGAAGGTCTGTAAGTAAGGACTTCCCTGCTAATGTTTACAATTGAGGCCGAACTTCTCTGGCGTCTTTTGTGTGACTCAGTTAAAATCCTTACGGTTCCAGTACTTACTTGTAAGAAAACTCTCTAATTGTGGTAAAACTCTTAAAATACGCAATTAGAGTTTCCAGAAATGATTATAAACTTGTAAGAAACCCTTGAAATAAAAGTAAATGGATTCGTACTACATTTCCTGCCGTTTTTTAATCCCAGACATTACCAGTGGAAAGCTGGTAAATGACCAGAAAACTGATAATATTTACAACTCCGGACACTTTAGGGAGCGTTTTCGCTTGAATTTGCTTTCAAATGTTAGGAATTCATGTTAATACAGCTCAAAATTTCTGTAGAAGGTCTGTAAGTAAGGACTTCCCTGCTAATGTTTACAATTGAGGCCGAACTTCTCTGGCGTCTTTTGTGTGACTCAGTTAAAATCCTTACGGTTCCAGTACTTACTTGTAAGAAAACTCTCTAATTGTGGTAAAACTCTTAAAATACGCAATTAGAGTTTCCAGAAATGATTATAAACTTGTAAGAAACCCTTGAAATAAAAGTAAATGGATTCGTACTACATTTCCTGCCGTTTTTTAATCCCAGACATTACCAGTGGAAAGCTGGTAAATGACCAGAAAACGGATAATATTTACAACTCCGGACACTTTAGGGAGCGTTTTCACTTGAATTTGCTTTCAAATGTTAGGAATTCATGTTTATACAGCTCAAAGTTTCTGTAGAAAGTCTGTAAGGAATGACTATACTGCCTATGTTTACAATTGAGGCCGAACTTCTCTGGCGTCTTTCCTGTGAATCAGTTAAAATCCTTACGGTTCAAGTACTTATTTGTAAGAAAACGCTCTAATTATGGTAAAACTCTTAAAATACGCAATTAGAGTTTCCGGAAATGATTATAAACTTGTAAGAAACCCTTGAAATAAAAGTAAATTGATTCGTACTACATTTACTGCCGTTTTTTAATCCCAGACATTACCAGTGGAAAGCTGGTAAATGACCAGAAAACTGATAATATTTACAACTCCGGACACTTTAGGGAGCGTTTTCACTTAAATTTGCTTTCAAATGTTAGGAATTCATGTTTATACAGCTCAAAATTTCTGTAGAAGGTCTGTAAGTAAGGACTTCACTGCTAATGTTTACAATTGAGGCCGAACTTCTCTGGTGTCTTTTGTGTGACTCAGTTAAAATCCTTACGGTTCCAGTACTTACTTGTAGGAAAACTCTCTAATTGTGGTAAAACTCTTAAAATACGCAATTAGAGTTTCCGGAAATGATTATAAACTTATAAGAAACCCTTGAAATAAAAGTAAATGGATTCGTACTACATTTCCTGCCGTTTTTTACTGACAGACATTACCAGTGGAAAGCTGGTAAATGACCAGAAAACTGATAATATTTACAACTCCGGACACTTTAGGGAGCGTTTTCGCTTGAATTTGCTTTCAAATGTTAGGAATTCATGTTTATACAGCTCAAAGTTTCTGTAGAAAGTCTGTAAGGAATGACTATACTGCCTATGTTTACAATTGAGGCCGAACTTCTCTGGTGTCTTTTGTGTGAATCAGTTAAAATCCTTACGGTTCCAGTACTTACTGGTTAGAAAACTTTCTAATTGTGGTAAAACTCTTAAAATACGCAATTAGAGTTTCCAGAAATGATTATAAACCTGTAAGAAACAATTGAAATAAAAGTAAATGGATTCGTACTACATTTCCTGCCGTTTTTTAATCCCAGACATTACCAGTGGAAAGCTTGTAAATGACCAGAAAACTGATAATATTTACAACTCCGGACACTTTAGGGAGCGTTTTCACTTGAATTTGCTTTCAAATGTTAGGAATTCATGTTTATATAGCTCAAAATTTCTGTAGAAGGTCTGTAAGTAAGGACTTCACTGCTAATGTTTACAATTGAGGCCGAAGTTCTCTGGCGTCTTTTGTGTGACTCAGTTAAAATCCTTACGGTTCCAGTACTTACTTGTAAGAAAACTCTCCAATTGTGGTAAAACTCTTAAAATACGCAATTAGAGTTTCCAGAAATGATTATAAACTTGTAAGAAACCCTTGAAATAAAAGTAAATGGATTCGTACTACATTTCCTGCCGTTTTTTAATCCCAGACATTACCAGTGGAAAGCTGGTAAATGACCAGAAAACTGATAATATTTACAACTCCGGACACTTTAGGGAGCGTTTTCACTTGAATTTGCTTTCAAATGTTAGGAATTCATATTTATACAGCTCAAAATTTCTGTAGAAGGTCTGTAAGTAAGGACTTCACTGCTAATGTTTACAATTGAGGCCGAACTTCTCTGGCGTCTTTTGTGTGACTCAGTTAAAATCCTTACAGTTCCAGTACTTACTTGTAGGAAAACTCTCTAATTGTGGTAAAACTCTTAAAATACGCAATTAGAGTTTCCGGAAATGATTATAAACTTATAAGAAACCCTTGAAATAAAAGTAAATGGATTCGTACTACATTTCCTGCCGTTTTTTACTGACAGACATTACCAGTGGAAAGCTGGTAAATGACCAGAAAACTGATAATATTTACAACTCCGGACACTTTAGGGAGCGTTTTCGCTTGAATTTGCTTTCAAATGTTAGGAATTCATGTTTATACAGCTCAAAGTTTCTGTAGAAAGTCTGTAAGGAATGACTATACTGCCTATGTTTACAATTGAGGCCGAACTTCTCTGGTGTCTTTCGTGTGACTCAGTTAAAATCCTTACGGTTTCAGTACTTACTTGTAAGAAAACTCTCTAATTGTGGTAAAACTCTTAAAATACGCAATTAGAGTTTCCAGAAATGATTATAAACTTGCAAGAAACCCTTGAAGTAAAAGTAAATGGATTCGTACTACATTTCCTGCCGTTTTTTAATCACAGACATTACCAGTGGAAAGCTGGTCAATGACCAGAAAACTGATAATATTTACAACTCCGGACACTTTAGGGAGCGTTTTCACTTGAATTTGCTTTCAAATGTTAGGAATTCATGTTTATACAGCTCAAAATTTCTGTAGAAGGTCTGTAAGTAAGGACTTCACTGCTAATGTTTACAATTGAGGCCGAACTTCTCTGGCGTCTTTCCTGTGAATCAGTTAAAATCCTTACGGTTCCAGTACTTACTTGTAAGAAAACTCTCTAATTGTGGTAAAACTCTTAAATACGCAATTAGAGTTTCCAGAAATGATTATAAACTTGTAAGAAACCCTTGAAAGAAAAGTGAATGGATTCGTACTACATTTCCTGCCGTTTTTTACTGACAGACATTACCAGTGGAAAGCTGGTAAATGACCAGAAAACTGATAATATTTACAACTCCGGACACTTTAGGGAGCGTTTTCACTTGAATTTGCTTTCAAATGTTAGGAATTCATGTTTATACAGCTCAAAATTTCTGTAGAAGGTCTGTAAGTAAGGACTTCACTGCTAATGTTTACAATTGAGGCCGAACTTCTCTGGCGTCTTTTGTGTGACTCAGTTAAAATCCTTACGGTTCCAGTACTTACTTGTAAGAAAACTCTCTAATTGTGGTAAAACTCTTAAAATACGCAATTAGAGTTTCCAGAAATGATTATAAACTTGTAAGAAACCCTTGAAATAAAAGTAAATGGATTCGTACTACATTTCCTGCCGTTTTTTAATCCCAGACATTACCAGTGGAAAGCTGGTAAATGACCAGAAAACTGATAATATTTACAACTCCGGACACTTTAGGGAGCGTTTTCGCTTGAATTTGCTTTCAAATGTTAGGAATTCATGTTAATACAGCTCAAAATTTCTGTAGAAGGTCTGTAAGTAAGGACTTCCCTGCTAATGTTTACAATTGAGGCCGAACTTCTCTGGCGTCTTTTGTGTGACTCAGTTAAAATCCTTACGGTTCCAGTACTTACTTGTAAGAAAACTCTCTAATTGTGGTAAAACTCTTAAAATACGCAATTAGAGTTTCCAGAAATGATTATAAACTTGTAAGAAACCCTTGAAATAAAAGTAAATGGATTCGTACTACATTTCCTGCCGTTTTTTAATCCCAGACATTACCAGTGGAAAGCTGGTAAATGACCAGAAAACGGATAATATTTACAACTCCGGACACTTTAGGGAGCGTTTTCACTTGAATTTGCTTTCAAATGTTAGGAATTCATGTTTATACAGCTCAAAGTTTCTGTAGAAAGTCTGTAAGGAATGACTATACTGCCTATGTTTACAATTGAGGCCGAACTTCTCTGGCGTCTTTCCTGTGAATCAGTTAAAATCCTTACGGTTCAAGTACTTATTTGTAAGAAAACGCTCTAATTATGGTAAAACTCTTAAAATACGCAATTAGAGTTTCCGGAAATGATTATAAACTTGTAAGAAACCCTTGAAATAAAAGTAAATTGATTCGTACTACATTTCCTGCCGTTTTTTAATCCCAGACATTACCAGTGGAAAGCTGGTAAATGACCAGAAAACGGATAATATTTACAACTCCGGACACTTTAGGGAGCGTTTTCACTTGAATTTGCTTTCAAATGTTAGGAATTCATGTTTATACAGCTCAAAATTTCTGTAGAAAGTCTGTAAGGAATGACTATACTGCCTATGTTTACAATTGAGGCCGAACTTCTCTGGCGTCTTTCCTGTGAATCAGTTAAAATCCTTACGGTTCAAGTACTTATTTGTAAGAAAACGCTCTAATTATGGTAAAACTCTTAAAATACGCAATTAGAGTTTCCGGAAATGATTATAAACTTGTAAGAAACCCTTGAAATAAAAGTAAATTGATTCGTACTCCATTTCCTGCCGTTTTTTAATCCCAGACATTACCAGTGGAAAGCTGGTAAATGACCAGAAAACTGATAATATTTACAACTCCGGACACTTTAGGGAGCGTTTTCGCTTGAATTTGCTTTCAAATGTTAGGAATTCATTTTTATACAGCTCAAAGTTTCTGTAGAAAGTCTGTAAGGAATGACTATACTGCCTATGTTTACAATTGAGGCCGAACTTCTCTGGTGTCTTTCGTGTGACTCAGTTAAAATCCTTACGGTTTCAGTACTTACTTGTAAGAAAACTCTCTAATTGTGGTAAAACTCTTAAAATACGCAATTAGAGTTTCCAGAAATGATTATAAACTTGCAAGAAACCCTTGAAATAAAAGTAAATGGATTCGTACTACATTTCCTGCCGTTTTTTAATCATAGACATTACCAGTGGAAAGCTGGTCAATGACCAGAAAACTGATAATATTTACAACTCCGGACATTTTAGGGAGCGTTTTCTCTTGAATTTGCTTTCAAATGTTAGGAATTCATGTTAATACAGCTCAAAATTTCTGTAGAAAGTCTGTAAGGAATGACTATACTGCCTATGTTTACAATTGAGGCCGAACTTCTCTGGCGTCTTTCCTGTGAATCAGTTAAAATTCTTACGGTTCCAGTACTTACTTGTAAGAAAACTCTCTAATTGTGGTAAAACTCTTAAAATACGCAATTAGAGTTTCCAGAAATGATTATAAACTTATAAGAAACCCTTGAAATAAAAGTGAATGGATTCGTACTACATTTCCTGCCGTTTTTTACTGACAGACATTACCAGTGGAAAGCTGGTAAATGACCAGAAAACTGATAATATTTACAACTCCGGACACTTTAGGGAGCGTTTTCACTTGAATTTGCTTTCAAATGTTAGGAATTCATGTTTATACAGCTCAAAATTTCTGTAGAAGGTCTGTAAGTAAGGACTTCACTGCTAATGTTTACAATTGAGGCCGAACTTCTCTGGCGTCTTTCCTGTGAATCAGTTAAAATTCTTACGGTTCCAGTACTTACTTGTAAGAAAACTCTCTAATTGTGGTAAAACTCTTAAAATACGCAATTAGAGTTTCCAGAAATGATTATAAACTTGTAAGAAACCCTTGAAATAAAAGTAAATGGATTCGTACTACATTTCCTGCCGTTTTTTAATCCCAGACATTACCAGTGGAAAGCTTGTAAATGACCAGAAAACTGATAATATTTACAACTCCGGACACTTTACGGAGAGTTTTCGCTTGAATTTGCTTTCAAATGTTAGGAATTCATGTTTATACAGCTCAAAGTTTCTGTAGAAAGTCTGTAAGGAATGACTATACTGCCTATGTTTACAATTGAGGCCGAACTTCTCTGGTGTCTTTTGTGTGACTCAGTTAAAATCCTTACGGTTCCAGTACTTACTTGTAAGAAAACTTTCTAATTGTGGTAAAACTCTTAAAATACGCAATTAGAGTTTCCAGAAATGATTATAAACTTGTAAGAAACCCTTGAAATAAAAGTAAATGGATTCGTACTACATTTCCTGCCGTTTTTAACTGACAGACATTACCAGTGGAAAGCTGGTAAATGACCAGAAAACGGATAATATTTACAACTCCGGACACTTTAGGGAGCGTTTTCACTTGAATTTGCTTTCAAATGTTAGGAATTCATGTTTATACAGCTCAAAATTTCTGTAGAAGGTCTGTAAGTAAGGACTTCACTGCTAATGTTTACAATTGAGGCCGAACTTCTCTGGCATCTTTCCTGTGAATCAGTTAAAATCCTTACGGTTCCAGTACTTACTTGTAAGAAAACTCTCTAATTGTGGTAAAACTCTTAAAATACGCAATTAGAGTTTCCAGAAATGATTATAAACTTGTAAGAAACCCTTGAAATAAAAGTAAATGGATTCGTACTACATTTCCTCCCGTTTTTTAATCCCAGACATTACCAGTGGAAAGCTGGTAAATGACCAGAAAACTGATAATATTTACAACTCCGGACACTTTAGGGAGCGTTTTCGCTTGAATTTGCTTTCAAATGTTAGGAATTCATGTTTATACAGCTCAAAGTTTCTGTAGAAAGTCTGTAAGGAATGACTATACTGCCTATGTTTACAATTGAGGCCGAACTTCTCTGGTGTCTTTTGTGTGAATCAGTTAAAATCCTTACGGTTCCAGTACTTACTGGTTAGAAAACTTTCTAATTGTGGTAAAACTCTTAAAATACGCAACTAGAGTTTCCAGAAATGATTATAAACTTGTAAGAAACAATTGAAATAAAAGTAAATGGATTCGTACTACATTTCCTGCCGTTTTTTAATCCCAGACATTACCAGTGGAAAGCTTGTAAATGACCAGAAAACTGATAATATTTACAACTCCGGACACTTTAGGGAGCGTTTTCACTTGAATTTGCTTTCAAATGTTAGGAATTCATGTTTATACAGCTCAAAATTTCTGTAGAAGGTCTGTAAGTAAGGACTTCACTGCTAATGTTTACAATTGAGGCCGAAGTTCTCTGGCGTCTTTTGTGTGACTCAGTTAAAATCCTTACGGTTCCAGTACTTACTTGTAAGAAAACTCTCCAATTGTGGTAAAACTCTTAAAATACGCAATTAGAG
Organism: Myotis daubentonii; assembly: GCF_963259705.1. NCBI lineage: Eukaryota > Metazoa > Chordata > Mammalia > Chiroptera > Vespertilionidae > Myotis > Myotis daubentonii. The sequence continues at coordinate 125,980 of NW_026775543.1, read as the reverse complement.
TTTCCAGAAATGATTATAAACTTGTAAGAAACCCTTGAAATAAAAGTAAATGGATTCGTACTACATTTCCTGCCGTTTTTTAATCCCAGACATTACCAGTGGAAAGCTGGTAAATGACCAGAAAACGGATAATATTTACAACTCCGGACACTTTAGGGAGCGTTTTCACTTGAATTTGCTTTCAAATGTTAGGAATTCATGTTTATACAGCTCAAAATTTCTGTAGAAAGTCTGTAAGGAATGACTATACTGCCTATGTTTACAATTGAGGCCGAACTTCTCTGGCGTCTTTCCTGTGAATCAGTTAAAATCCTTACGGTTCAAGTACTTATTTGTAAGAAAACGCTCTAATTATGGTAAAACTCTTAAAATACGCAATTAGAGTTTCCGGAAATGATTATAAACTTGTAAGAAACCCTTGAAATAAAAGTAAATTGATTCGTACTCCATTTCCTGCCGTTTTTTAATCCCAGACATTACCAGTGGAAAGCTGGTAAATGACCAGAAAACTGATAATATTTACAACTCCGGACACTTTAGGGAGCGTTTTCACTTAAATTTGCTTTCAAATGTTAGGAATTCATGTTTATACAGCTCAAAATTTCTGTAGAAGGTCTGTAAGTAAGGACTTCACTGCTAATGTTTACAATTGAGGCCGAACTTCTCTGGTGTCTTTTGTGTGACTCAGTAAAAATCCTTACGGTTCCAGTACTTACTTGTAGGAAAACTCTCTAATTGTGGTAAAACTCTTAAAATACGCAATTAGAGTTTCCGGAAATGATTATAAACTTATAAGAAACCCTTGAAATAAAAGTAAATGGATTCGTACTACATTTCCTGCCGTTTTTTACTGACAGACATTACCAGTGGAAAGCTGGTAAATGACCAGAAAACTGATAATATTTACAACTCCGGACACTTTAGGGAGCGTTTTCGCTTGAATTTGCTTTCAAATGTTAGGAATTCATTTTTATACAGCTCAAAGTTTCTGTAGAAAGTCTGTAAGGAATGACTATACTGCCTATGTTTACAATTGAGGCCGAACTTCTCTGGTGTCTTTCGTGTGACTCAGTTAAAATCCTTACGGTTTCAGTACTTACTTGTAAGAAAACTCTCTAATTGTGGTAAAACTCTTAAAATACGCAATTAGAGTTTCCAGAAATGATTATAAACTTGCAAGAAACCCTTGAAATAAAAGTAAATGGATTCGTACTACATTTCCTGCCGTTTTTTAATCATAGACATTACCAGTGGAAAGCTGGTCAATGACCAGAAAACTGATAATATTTACAACTCCGGACATTTTAGGGAGCATTTTCTCTTGAATTTGCTTTCAAATGTTAGGAATTCATGTTAATACAGCTCAAAATTTCTATAGAAAGTCTGTAAGGAATGACTATACTGCCTATGTTTACAATTGAGGCCGAACTTCTCTGGCGTCTTTCCTGTGAATCAGTTAAAATTCTTACGGTTCCAGTACTTACTTGTAAGAAAACTCTCTAATTGTGGTAAAACTCTTAAAATACGCAATTAGAGTTTCCAGAAATGATTATAAACTTATAAGAAACCCTTGAAATAAAAGTGAATGGATTCGTACTACATTTCCTGCCGTTTTTTACTGACAGACATTACCAGTGGAAAGCTGGTAAATGACCAGAAAACTGATAATATTTACAACTCCGGACACTTTAGGGAGCGTTTTCACTTGAATTTGCTTTCAAATGTTAGGAATTCATGTTTATACAGCTCAAAATTTCTGTAGAAGGTCTGTAAGTAAGGACTTCACTGCTAATGTTTACAATTGAGGCCGAACTTCTCTGGCGTCTTTCCTGTGAATCAGTTAAAATTCTTACGGTTCCAGTACTTACTTGTAAGAAAACTCTCTAATTGTGGTAAAACTCTTAAAATACGCAATTAGAGTTTCCAGAAATGATTATAAACTTGTAAGAAACCCTTGAAATAAAAGTAAATGGATTCGTACTACATTTCCTGCCGTTTTTTAATCCCAGACATTACCAGTGGAAAGCTTGTAAATGACCAGAAAACTGATAATATTTACAACTCCGGACACTTTACGGAGAGTTTTCGCTTGAATTTGCTTTCAAATGTTAGGAATTCATGTTTATACAGCTCAAAGTTTCTGTAGAAAGTCTGTAAGGAATGACTATACTGCCTATGTTTACAATTGAGGCCGAACTTCTCTGGTGTCTTTTGTGTGACTCAGTTAAAATCCTTACGGTTCCAGTACTTACTTGTAAGAAAACTTTCTAATTGTGGTAAAACTCTTAAAATACGCAATTAGAGTTTCCAGAAATGATTATAAACTTGTAAGAAACCCTTGAAATAAAAGTAAATGGATTCGTACTACATTTCCTGCCGTTTTTAACTGACAGACATTACCAGTGGAAAGCTGGTAAATGACCAGAAAACGGATAATATTTACAACTCCGGACACTTTAGGGAGCGTTTTCACTTGAATTTGCTTTCAAATGTTAGGAATTCATGTTTATACAGCTCAAAATTTCTGTAGAAGGTCTGTAAGTAAGGACTTCACTGCTAATGTTTACAATTGAGGCCGAACTTCTCTGGCATCTTTCCTGTGAATCAGTTAAAATCCTTACGGTTCCAGTACTTACTTGTAAGAAAACTCTCTAATTGTGGTAAAACTCTTAAAATACGCAATTAGAGTTTCCAGAAATGATTATAAACTTGTAAGAAACCCTTGAAATAAAAGTAAATGGATTCGTACTACATTTCCTCCCGTTTTTTAATCCCAGACATTACCAGTGGAAAGCTGGTAAATGACCAGAAAACTGATAATATTTACAACTCCGGACACTTTAGGGAGCGTTTTCGCTTGAATTTGCTTTCAAATGTTAGGAATTCATGTTTATACAGCTCAAAGTTTCTGTAGAAAGTCTGTAAGGAATGACTATACTGCCTATGTTTACAATTGAGGCCGAACTTCTCTGGTGTCTTTTGTGTGAATCAGTTAAAATCCTTACGGTTCCAGTACTTACTGGTTAGAAAACTTTCTAATTGTGGTAAAACTCTTAAAATACGCAATTAGAGTTTCCAGAAATGATTATAAACTTGTAAGAAACAATTGAAATAAAAGTAAATGGATTCGTACTACATTTCCTGCCGTTTTTTAATCCCAGACATTACCAGTGGAAAGCTTGTAAATGACCAGAAAACTGATAATATTTACAACTCCGGACACTTTAGGGAGCGTTTTCACTTGAATTTGCTTTCAAATGTTAGGAATTCATGTTTATACAGCTCAAAATTTCTGTAGAAGGTCTGTAAGTAAGGACTTCACTGCTAATGTTTACAATTGAGGCCGAAGTTCTCTGGCGTCTTTTGTGTGACTCAGTTAAAATCCTTACGGTTCCAGTACTTACTTGTAAGAAAACTCTCCAATTGTGGTAAAACTCTTAAAATACGCAATTAGAGTTTCCAGAAATGATTATAAACTTGTAAGAAACCCTTGAAATAAAAGTAAATGGATTCGTACTACATTTCCTGCCGTTTTTTAATCCCAGACATTACCAGTGGAAAGCTGGTAAATGACCAGAAAACTGATAATATTTACAACTCCGGACACTTTAGGGAGCGTTTTCACTTGAATTTGCTTTCAAATGTTAGGAATTCATATTTATACAGCTCAAAATTTCTGTAGAAGGTCTGTAAGTAAGGACTTCACTGCTAATGTTTACAATTGAGGCCGAACTTCTCTGGCGTCTTTTGTGTGACTCAGTTAAAATCCTTACAGTTCCAGTACTTACTTGTAGGAAAACTCTCTAATTGTGGTAAAACTCTTAAAATACGCAATTAGAGTTTCCGGAAATGATTATAAACTTATAAGAAACCCTTGAAATAAAAGTAAATGGATTCGTACTACATTTCCTGCCGTTTTTTACTGACAGACATTACCAGTGGAAAGCTGGTAAATGACCAGAAAACTGATAATATTTACAACTCCGGACACTTTAGGGAGCGTTTTCGCTTGAATTTGCTTTCAAATGTTAGGAATTCATGTTTATACAGCTCAAAGTTTCTGTAGAAAGTCTGTAAGGAATGACTATACTGCCTATGTTTACAATTGAGGCCGAACTTCTCTGGTGTCTTTCATGTGACTCAGTTAAAATCCTTACGGTTTCAGTACTTACTTGTAAGAAAACTCTCTAATTGTGGTAAAACTCTTAAAATACGCAATTAGAGTTTCCAGAAATGATTATAAACTTGCAAGAAACCCTTGAAATAAAAGTAAATGGATTCGTACTACATTTCCTGCCGTTTTTTAATCACAGACATTACCAGTGGAAAGCTGGTCAATGACCAGAAAACGGATAATATTTACAACTCCGGACACTTTAGGGAGCGTTTTCACTTGAATTTGCTTTCAAATGTTAGGAATTCATGTTTATACAGCTCAAAATTTCTGTAGAAGGTCTGTAAGTAAGGACTTCACTGCTAATGTTTACAATTGAGGCCGAACTTCTCTGGCGTCTTTCCTGTGAATCAGTTAAAATCCTTACGGTTCCAGTACTTACTTGTAAGAAAACTCTCTAATTGTGGTAAAACTCTTAAATACGCAATTAGAGTTTCCAGAAATGATTATAAACTTGTAAGAAACCCTTGAAAGAAAAGTGAATGGATTCGTACTACATTTCCTGCCGTTTTTTACTGACAGACATTACCAGTGGAAAGCTGGTAAATGACCAGAAAACTGATAATATTTACAACTCCGGACACTTTAGGGAGCGTTTTCGCTTGAATTTGCTTTCAAATGTTAGGAATTCATGTTTATACAGCTCAAAGTTTCTGTAGAAAGTCTGTAAGGAATGACTATACTGCCTATGTTTACAATTGAGGCCGAACTTCTCTGGTGTCTTTCGTGTGACTCAGTTAAAATCCTTACGGTTTCAGTACTTACTTGTAAGAAAACTCTCTAATTGTGGTAAAACTCTTAAAATACGCAATTAGAGTTTCCAGAAATGATTATAAACTTGCAAGAAACCCTTGAAATAAAAGTAAATGGATTCGTACTACATTTCCTGCCGTTTTTTAATCACAGACATTACCAGTGGAAAGCTGGTCAATGACCAGAAAACTGATAATATTTACAACTCCGGACACTTTAGGGAGCGTTTTCACTTGAATTTGCTTTCAAATGTTAGGAATTCATGTTTATACAGCTCAAAATTTCTGTAGAAGGTCTGTAAGTAAGGACTTCACTGCTAATGTTTACAATTGAGGCCGAACTTCTCTGGCGTCTTTCCTGTGAATCAGTTAAAATCCTTACGGTTCCAGTACTTACTTGTAAGAAAACTCTCTAATTGTGGTAAAACTCTTAAATACGCAATTAGAGTTTCCAGAAATGATTATAAACTTGTAAGAAACCCTTGAAAGAAAAGTGAATGGATTCGTACTACATTTCCTGCCGTTTTTTACTGACAGACATTACCAGTGGAAAGCTGGTAAATGACCAGAAAACTGATAATATTTACAACTCCGGACACTTTAGGGAGCGTTTTCACTTGAATTTGCTTTCAAATGTTAGGAATTCATGTTTATACAGCTCAAAATTTCTGTAGAAGGTCTGTAAGTAAGGACTTCCCTGCTAATGTTTACAATTGAGGCCGAACTTCTCTGGCGTCTTTTGTGTGACTCAGTTAAAATCCTTACGGTTCCAGTACTTACTTGTAAGAAAACTCTCTAATTGTGGTAAAACTCTTAAAATACGCAATTAGAGTTTCCAGAAATGATTATAAACTTGTAAGAAACCCTTGAAATAAAAGTAAATGGATTCGTACTACATTTCCTGCCGTTTTTTAATCCCAGACATTACCAGTGGAAAGCTGGTAAATGACCAGAAAACTGATAATATTTACAACTCCGGACACTTTAGGGAGCGTTTTCGCTTGAATTTGCTTTCAAATGTTAGGAATTCATGTTAATACAGCTCAAAATTTCTGTAGAAGGTCTGTAAGTAAGGACTTCCCTGCTAATGTTTACAATTGAGGCCGAACTTCTCTGGCGTCTTTTGTGTGACTCAGTTAAAATCCTTACGGTTCCAGTACTTACTTGTAAGAAAACTCTCTAATTGTGGTAAAACTCTTAAAATACGCAATTAGAGTTTCCAGAAATGATTATAAACTTGTAAGAAACCCTTGAAATAAAAGTAAATGGATTCGTACTACATTTCCTGCCGTTTTTTAATCCCAGACATTACCAGTGGAAAGCTGGTAAATGACCAGAAAACGGATAATATTTACAACTCCGGACACTTTAGGGAGCGTTTTCACTTGAATTTGCTTTCAAATGTTAGGAATTCATGTTTATACAGCTCAAAGTTTCTGTAGAAAGTCTGTAAGGAATGACTATACTGCCTATGTTTACAATTGAGGCCGAACTTCTCTGGCGTCTTTCCTGTGAATCAGTTAAAATCCTTACGGTTCAAGTACTTATTTGTAAGAAAACGCTCTAATTATGGTAAAACTCTTAAAATACGCAATTAGAGTTTCCGGAAATGATTATAAACTTGTAAGAAACCCTTGAAATAAAAGTAAATTGATTCGTACTACATTTACTGCCGTTTTTTAATCCCAGACATTACCAGTGGAAAGCTGGTAAATGACCAGAAAACTGATAATATTTACAACTCCGGACACTTTAGGGAGCGTTTTCACTTAAATTTGCTTTCAAATGTTAGGAATTCATGTTTATACAGCTCAAAATTTCTGTAGAAGGTCTGTAAGTAAGGACTTCACTGCTAATGTTTACAATTGAGGCCGAACTTCTCTGGTGTCTTTTGTGTGACTCAGTTAAAATCCTTACGGTTCCAGTACTTACTTGTAGGAAAACTCTCTAATTGTGGTAAAACTCTTAAAATACGCAATTAGAGTTTCCGGAAATGATTATAAACTTATAAGAAACCCTTGAAATAAAAGTAAATGGATTCGTACTACATTTCCTGCCGTTTTTTACTGACAGACATTACCAGTGGAAAGCTGGTAAATGACCAGAAAACTGATAATATTTACAACTCCGGACACTTTAGGGAGCGTTTTCGCTTGAATTTGCTTTCAAATGTTAGGAATTCATGTTTATACAGCTCAAAGTTTCTGTAGAAAGTCTGTAAGGAATGACTATACTGCCTATGTTTACAATTGAGGCCGAACTTCTCTGGTGTCTTTTGTGTGAATCAGTTAAAATCCTTACGGTTCCAGTACTTACTGGTTAGAAAACTTTCTAATTGTGGTAAAACTCTTAAAATACGCAATTAGAGTTTCCAGAAATGATTATAAACCTGTAAGAAACAATTGAAATAAAAGTAAATGGATTCGTACTACATTTCCTGCCGTTTTTTAATCCCAGACATTACCAGTGGAAAGCTTGTAAATGACCAGAAAACTGATAATATTTACAACTCCGGACACTTTAGGGAGCGTTTTCACTTGAATTTGCTTTCAAATGTTAGGAATTCATGTTTATATAGCTCAAAATTTCTGTAGAAGGTCTGTAAGTAAGGACTTCACTGCTAATGTTTACAATTGAGGCCGAAGTTCTCTGGCGTCTTTTGTGTGACTCAGTTAAAATCCTTACGGTTCCAGTACTTACTTGTAAGAAAACTCTCCAATTGTGGTAAAACTCTTAAAATACGCAATTAGAGTTTCCAGAAATGATTATAAACTTGTAAGAAACCCTTGAAATAAAAGTAAATGGATTCGTACTACATTTCCTGCCGTTTTTTAATCCCAGACATTACCAGTGGAAAGCTGGTAAATGACCAGAAAACTGATAATATTTACAACTCCGGACACTTTAGGGAGCGTTTTCACTTGAATTTGCTTTCAAATGTTAGGAATTCATATTTATACAGCTCAAAATTTCTGTAGAAGGTCTGTAAGTAAGGACTTCACTGCTAATGTTTACAATTGAGGCCGAACTTCTCTGGCGTCTTTTGTGTGACTCAGTTAAAATCCTTACAGTTCCAGTACTTACTTGTAGGAAAACTCTCTAATTGTGGTAAAACTCTTAAAATACGCAATTAGAGTTTCCGGAAATGATTATAAACTTATAAGAAACCCTTGAAATAAAAGTAAATGGATTCGTACTACATTTCCTGCCGTTTTTTACTGACAGACATTACCAGTGGAAAGCTGGTAAATGACCAGAAAACTGATAATATTTACAACTCCGGACACTTTAGGGAGCGTTTTCGCTTGAATTTGCTTTCAAATGTTAGGAATTCATGTTTATACAGCTCAAAGTTTCTGTAGAAAGTCTGTAAGGAATGACTATACTGCCTATGTTTACAATTGAGGCCGAACTTCTCTGGTGTCTTTCGTGTGACTCAGTTAAAATCCTTACGGTTTCAGTACTTACTTGTAAGAAAACTCTCTAATTGTGGTAAAACTCTTAAAATACGCAATTAGAGTTTCCAGAAATGATTATAAACTTGCAAGAAACCCTTGAAGTAAAAGTAAATGGATTCGTACTACATTTCCTGCCGTTTTTTAATCACAGACATTACCAGTGGAAAGCTGGTCAATGACCAGAAAACTGATAATATTTACAACTCCGGACACTTTAGGGAGCGTTTTCACTTGAATTTGCTTTCAAATGTTAGGAATTCATGTTTATACAGCTCAAAATTTCTGTAGAAGGTCTGTAAGTAAGGACTTCACTGCTAATGTTTACAATTGAGGCCGAACTTCTCTGGCGTCTTTCCTGTGAATCAGTTAAAATCCTTACGGTTCCAGTACTTACTTGTAAGAAAACTCTCTAATTGTGGTAAAACTCTTAAATACGCAATTAGAGTTTCCAGAAATGATTATAAACTTGTAAGAAACCCTTGAAAGAAAAGTGAATGGATTCGTACTACATTTCCTGCCGTTTTTTACTGACAGACATTACCAGTGGAAAGCTGGTAAATGACCAGAAAACTGATAATATTTACAACTCCGGACACTTTAGGGAGCGTTTTCACTTGAATTTGCTTTCAAATGTTAGGAATTCATGTTTATACAGCTCAAAATTTCTGTAGAAGGTCTGTAAGTAAGGACTTCACTGCTAATGTTTACAATTGAGGCCGAACTTCTCTGGCGTCTTTTGTGTGACTCAGTTAAAATCCTTACGGTTCCAGTACTTACTTGTAAGAAAACTCTCTAATTGTGGTAAAACTCTTAAAATACGCAATTAGAGTTTCCAGAAATGATTATAAACTTGTAAGAAACCCTTGAAATAAAAGTAAATGGATTCGTACTACATTTCCTGCCGTTTTTTAATCCCAGACATTACCAGTGGAAAGCTGGTAAATGACCAGAAAACTGATAATATTTACAACTCCGGACACTTTAGGGAGCGTTTTCGCTTGAATTTGCTTTCAAATGTTAGGAATTCATGTTAATACAGCTCAAAATTTCTGTAGAAGGTCTGTAAGTAAGGACTTCCCTGCTAATGTTTACAATTGAGGCCGAACTTCTCTGGCGTCTTTTGTGTGACTCAGTTAAAATCCTTACGGTTCCAGTACTTACTTGTAAGAAAACTCTCTAATTGTGGTAAAACTCTTAAAATACGCAATTAGAGTTTCCAGAAATGATTATAAACTTGTAAGAAACCCTTGAAATAAAAGTAAATGGATTCGTACTACATTTCCTGCCGTTTTTTAATCCCAGACATTACCAGTGGAAAGCTGGTAAATGACCAGAAAACGGATAATATTTACAACTCCGGACACTTTAGGGAGCGTTTTCACTTGAATTTGCTTTCAAATGTTAGGAATTCATGTTTATACAGCTCAAAGTTTCTGTAGAAAGTCTGTAAGGAATGACTATACTGCCTATGTTTACAATTGAGGCCGAACTTCTCTGGCGTCTTTCCTGTGAATCAGTTAAAATCCTTACGGTTCAAGTACTTATTTGTAAGAAAACGCTCTAATTATGGTAAAACTCTTAAAATACGCAATTAGAGTTTCCGGAAATGATTATAAACTTGTAAGAAACCCTTGAAATAAAAGTAAATTGATTCGTACTACATTTCCTGCCGTTTTTTAATCCCAGACATTACCAGTGGAAAGCTGGTAAATGACCAGAAAACGGATAATATTTACAACTCCGGACACTTTAGGGAGCGTTTTCACTTGAATTTGCTTTCAAATGTTAGGAATTCATGTTTATACAGCTCAAAATTTCTGTAGAAAGTCTGTAAGGAATGACTATACTGCCTATGTTTACAATTGAGGCCGAACTTCTCTGGCGTCTTTCCTGTGAATCAGTTAAAATCCTTACGGTTCAAGTACTTATTTGTAAGAAAACGCTCTAATTATGGTAAAACTCTTAAAATACGCAATTAGAGTTTCCGGAAATGATTATAAACTTGTAAGAAACCCTTGAAATAAAAGTAAATTGATTCGTACTCCATTTCCTGCCGTTTTTTAATCCCAGACATTACCAGTGGAAAGCTGGTAAATGACCAGAAAACTGATAATATTTACAACTCCGGACACTTTAGGGAGCGTTTTCACTTAAATTTGCTTTCAAATGTTAGGAATTCATGTTTATACAGCTCAAAATTTCTGTAGAAGGTCTGTAAGTAAGGACTTCACTGCTAATGTTTACAATTGAGGCCGAACTTCTCTGGTGTCTTTTGTGTGACTCAGTAAAAATCCTTACGGTTCCAGTACTTACTTGTAGGAAAACTCTCTAATTGTGGTAAAACTCTTAAAATACGCAATTAGAGTTTCCGGAAATGATTATAAACTTATAAGAAACCCTTGAAATAAAAGTAAATGGATTCGTACTACATTTCCTGCCGTTTTTTACTGACAGACATTACCAGTGGAAAGCTGGTAAATGACCAGAAAACTGATAATATTTACAACTCCGGACACTTTAGGGAGCGTTTTCGCTTGAATTTGCTTTCAAATGTTAGGAATTCATTTTTATACAGCTCAAAGTTTCTGTAGAAAGTCTGTAAGGAATGACTATACTGCCTATGTTTACAATTGAGGCCGAACTTCTCTGGTGTCTTTCGTGTGACTCAGTTAAAATCCTTACGGTTTCAGTACTTACTTGTAAGAAAACTCTCTAATTGTGGTAAAACTCTTAAAATACGCAATTAGAGTTTCCAGAAATGATTATAAACTTGCAAGAAACCCTTGAAATAAAAGTAAATGGATTCGTACTACATTTCCTGCCGTTTTTTAATCATAGACATTACCAGTGGAAAGCTGGTCAATGACCAGAAAACTGATAATATTTACAACTCCGGACATTTTAGGGAGCGTTTTCTCTTGAATTTGCTTTCAAATGTTAGGAATTCATGTTAATACAGCTCAAAATTTCTGTAGAAAGTCTGTAAGGAATGACTATACTGCCTATGTTTACAATTGAGGCCGAACTTCTCTGGCGTCTTTCCTGTGAATCAGTTAAAATTCTTACGGTTCCAGTACTTACTTGTAAGAAAACTCTCTAATTGTGGTAAAACTCTTAAAATACGCAATTAGAGTTTCCAGAAATGATTATAAACTTATAAGAAACCCTTGAAATAAAAGTGAATGGATTCGTACTACATTTCCTGCCGTTTTTTACTGACAGACATTACCAGTGGAAAGCTGGTAAATGACCAGAAAACTGATAATATTTACAACTCCGGACACTTTAGGGAGCGTTTTCACTTGAATTTGCTTTCAAATGTTAGGAATTCATGTTTATACAGCTCAAAATTTCTGTAGAAGGTCTGTAAGTAAGGACTTCACTGCTAATGTTTACAATTGAGGCCGAACTTCTCTGGCGTCTTTCCTGTGAATCAGTTAAAATTCTTACGGTTCCAGTACTTACTTGTAAGAAAACTCTCTAATTGTGGTAAAACTCTTAAAATACGCAATTAGAGTTTCCAGAAATGATTATAAACTTGTAAGAAACCCTTGAAATAAAAGTAAATGGATTCGTACTACATTTCCTGCCGTTTTTTAATCCCAGACATTACCAGTGGAAAGCTTGTAAATGACCAGAAAACTGATAATATTTACAACTCCGGACACTTTACGGAGAGTTTTCGCTTGAATTTGCTTTCAAATGTTAGGAATTCATGTTTATACAGCTCAAAGTTTCTGTAGAAAGTCTGTAAGGAATGACTATACTGCCTATGTTTACAATTGAGGCCGAACTTCTCTGGTGTCTTTTGTGTGACTCAGTTAAAATCCTTACGGTTCCAGTACTTACTTGTAAGAAAACTTTCTAATTGTGGTAAAACTCTTAAAATACGCAATTAGAGTTTCCAGAAATGATTATAAACTTGTAAGAAACCCTTGAAATAAAAGTAAATGGATTCGTACTACATTTCCTGCCGTTTTTAACTGACAGACATTACCAGTGGAAAGCTGGTAAATGACCAGAAAACGGATAATATTTACAACTCCGGACACTTTAGGGAGCGTTTTCACTTGAATTTGCTTTCAAATGTTAGGAATTCATGTTTATACAGCTCAAAATTTCTGTAGAAGGTCTGTAAGTAAGGACTTCACTGCTAATGTTTACAATTGAGGCCGAACTTCTCTGGCATCTTTCCTGTGAATCAGTTAAAATCCTTACGGTTCCAGTACTTACTTGTAAGAAAACTCTCTAATTGTGGTAAAACTCTTAAAATACGCAATTAGAGTTTCCAGAAATGATTATAAACTTGTAAGAAACCCTTGAAATAAAAGTAAATGGATTCGTACTACATTTCCTCCCGTTTTTTAATCCCAGACATTACCAGTGGAAAGCTGGTAAATGACCAGAAAACTGATAATATTTACAACTCCGGACACTTTAGGGAGCGTTTTCGCTTGAATTTGCTTTCAAATGTTAGGAATTCATGTTTATACAGCTCAAAATTTCTGTAGAAGGTCTGTAAGTAAGGACTTCACTGCTAATGTTTACAATTGAGGCCGAAGTTCTCTGGCGTCTTTTGTGTGACTCAGTTAAAATCCTTACGGTTCCAGTACTTACTTGTAAGAAAACTCTCCAATTGTGGTAAAACTCTTAAAATACGCAATTAGAGTTTCCAGAAATGATTATAAACTTGTAAGAAACCCTTGAAATAAAAGTAAATGGATTCGTACTACATTTCCTGCCGTTTTTTAATCCCAGACATTACCAGTGGAAAGCTGGTAAATGACCAGAAAACGGATAATATTTACAACTCCGGACACTTTAGGGAGCGTTTTCACTTGAATTTGCTTTCAAATGTTAGGAATTCATGTTTATACAGCTCAAAATTTCTGTAGAAAGTCTGTAAGGAATGACTATACTGCCTATGTTTACAATTGAGGCCGAACTTCTCTGGCGTCTTTCCTGTGAATCAGTTAAAATCCTTACGGTTCAAGTACTTATTTGTAAGAAAACGCTCTAATTATGGTAAAACTCTTAAAATACGCAATTAGAGTTTCCGGAAATGATTATAAACTTGTAAGAAACCCTTGAAATAAAAGTAAATTGATTCGTACTCCATTTCCTGCCGTTTTTTAATCCCAGACATTACCAGTGGAAAGCTGGTAAATGACCAGAAAACTGATAATATTTACAACTCCGGACACTTTAGGGAGCGTTTTCACTTAAATTTGCTTTCAAATGTTAGGAATTCATGTTTATACAGCTCAAAATTTCTGTAGAAGGTCTGTAAGTAAGGACTTCACTGCTAATGTTTACAATTGAGGCCGAACTTCTCTGGTGTCTTTTGTGTGACTCAGTAAAAATCCTTACGGTTCCAGTACTTACTTGTAGGAAAACTCTCTAATTGTGGTAAAACTCTTAAAATACGCAATTAGAGTTTCCGGAAATGATTATAAACTTATAAGAAACCCTTGAAATAAAAGTAAATGGATTCGTACTACATTTCCTGCCGTTTTTTACTGACAGACATTACCAGTGGAAAGCTGGTAAATGACCAGAAAACTGATAATATTTACAACTCCGGACACTTTAGGGAGCGTTTTCGCTTGAATTTGCTTTCAAATGTTAGGAATTCATTTTTATACAGCTCAAAGTTTCTGTAGAAAGTCTGTAAGGAATGACTATACTGCCTATGTTTACAATTGAGGCCGAACTTCTCTGGTGTCTTTCGTGTGACTCAGTTAAAATCCTTACGGTTTCAGTACTTACTTGTAAGAAAACTCTCTAATTGTGGTAAAACTCTTAAAATACGCAATTAGAGTTTCCAGAAATGATTATAAACTTGCAAGAAACCCTTGAAATAAAAGTAAATGGATTCGTACTACATTTCCTGCCGTTTTTTAATCATAGACATTACCAGTGGAAAGCTGGTCAATGACCAGAAAACTGATAATATTTACAACTCCGGACATTTTAGGGAGCATTTTCTCTTGAATTTGCTTTCAAATGTTAGGAATTCATGTTAATACAGCTCAAAATTTCTATAGAAAGTCTGTAAGGAATGACTATACTGCCTATGTTTACAATTGAGGCCGAACTTCTCTGGCGTCTTTCCTGTGAATCAGTTAAAATTCTTACGGTTCCAGTACTTACTTGTAAGAAAACTCTCTAATTGTGGTAAAACTCTTAAAATACGCAATTAGAGTTTCCAGAAATGATTATAAACTTATAAGAAACCCTTGAAATAAAAGTGAATGGATTCGTACTACATTTCCTGCCGTTTTTTACTGACAGACATTACCAGTGGAAAGCTGGTAAATGACCAGAAAACTGATAATATTTACAACTCCGGACACTTTAGGGAGCGTTTTCACTTGAATTTGCTTTCAAATGTTAGGAATTCATGTTTATACAGCTCAAAATTTCTGTAGAAGGTCTGTAAGTAAGGACTTCACTGCTAATGTTTACAATTGAGGCCGAACTTCTCTGGCGTCTTTCCTGTGAATCAGTTAAAATTCTTACGGTTCCAGTACTTACTTGTAAGAAAACTCTCTAATTGTGGTAAAACTCTTAAAATACGCAATTAGAGTTTCCAGAAATGATTATAAACTTGTAAGAAACCCTTGAAATAAAAGTAAATGGATTCGTACTACATTTCCTGCCGTTTTTTAATCCCAGACATTACCAGTGGAAAGCTTGTAAATGACCAGAAAACTGATAATATTTACAACTCCGGACACTTTACGGAGAGTTTTCGCTTGAATTTGCTTTCAAATGTTAGGAATTCATGTTTATACAGCTCAAAGTTTCTGTAGAAAGTCTGTAAGGAATGACTATACTGCCTATGTTTACAATTGAGGCCGAACTTCTCTGGTGTCTTTTGTGTGACTCAGTTAAAATCCTTACGGTTCCAGTACTTACTTGTAAGAAAACTTTCTAATTGTGGTAAAACTCTTAAAATACGCAATTAGAGTTTCCAGAAATGATTATAAACTTGTAAGAAACCCTTGAAATAAAAGTAAATGGATTCGTACTACATTTCCTGCCGTTTTTAACTGACAGACATTACCAGTGGAAAGCTGGTAAATGACCAGAAAACGGATAATATTTACAACTCCGGACACTTTAGGGAGCGTTTTCACTTGAATTTGCTTTCAAATGTTAGGAATTCATGTTTATACAGCTCAAAATTTCTGTAGAAGGTCTGTAAGTAAGGACTTCACTGCTAATGTTTACAATTGAGGCCGAACTTCTCTGGCATCTTTCCTGTGAATCAGTTAAAATCCTTACGGTTCCAGTACTTACTTGTAAGAAAACTCTCTAATTGTGGTAAAACTCTTAAAATACGCAATTAGAGTTTCCAGAAATGATTATAAACTTGTAAGAAACCCTTGAAATAAAAGTAAATGGATTCGTACTACATTTCCTCCCGTTTTTTAATCCCAGACATTACCAGTGGAAAGCTGGTAAATGACCAGAAAACTGATAATATTTACAACTCCGGACACTTTAGGGAGCGTTTTCGCTTGAATTTGCTTTCAAATGTTAGGAATTCATGTTTATACAGCTCAAAGTTTCTGTAGAAAGTCTGTAAGGAATGACTATACTGCCTATGTTTACAATTGAGGCCGAACTTCTCTGGTGTCTTTTGTGTGAATCAGTTAAAATCCTTACGGTTCCAGTACTTACTGGTTAGAAAACTTTCTAATTGTGGTAAAACTCTTAAAATACGCAATTAGAGTTTCCAGAAATGATTATAAACTTGTAAGAAACCCTTGAAATAAAAGTAAATGGATTCGTACTACATTTCCTGCCGTTTTTTAATCCCAGACATTACCAGTGGAAAGCTTGTAAATGACCAGAAAACTGATAATATTTACAACTCCGGACACTTTAGGGAGCGTTTTCACTTGAATTTGCTTTCAAATGTTAGGAATTCATGTTTATACAGCTCAAAATTTCTGTAGAAGGTCTGTAAGTAAGGACTTCACTGCTAATGTTTACAATTGAGGCCGAAGTTCTCTGGCGTCTTTTGTGTGACTCAGTTAAAATCCTTACGGTTCCAGTACTTACTTGTAAGAAAACTCTCCAATTGTGGTAAAACTCTTAAAATACGCAATTAGAGTTTCCAGAAATGATTATAAACTTGTAAGAAACCCTTGAAATAAAAGTAAATGGATTCGTACTACATTTCCTGCCGTTTTTTAATCCCAGACATTACCAGTGGAAAGCTGGTAAATGACCAGAAAACTGATAATATTTACAACTCCGGACACTTTAGGGAGCGTTTTCACTTGAATTTGCTTTCAAATGTTAGGAATTCATATTTATACAGCTCAAAATTTCTGTAGAAGGTCTGTAAGTAAGGACTTCACTGCTAATGTTTACAATTGAGGCCGAACTTCTCTGGCGTCTTTTGTGTGACTCAGTTAAAATCCTTACAGTTCCAGTACTTACTTGTAGGAAAACTCTCTAATTGTGGTAAAACTCTTAAAATACGCAATTAGAGTTTCCGGAAATGATTATAAACTTATAAGAAACCCTTGAAATAAAAGTAAATGGATTCGTACTACATTTCCTGCCGTTTTTTACTGACAGACATTACCAGTGGAAAGCTGGTAAATGACCAGAAAACTGATAATATTTACAACTCCGGACACTTTAGGGAGCGTTTTCGCTTGAATTTGCTTTCAAATGTTAGGAATTCATGTTTATACAGCTCAAAGTTTCTGTAGAAAGTCTGTAAGGAATGACTATACTGCCTATGTTTACAATTGAGGCCGAACTTCTCTGGTGTCTTTCATGTGACTCAGTTAAAATCCTTACGGTTTCAGTACTTACTTGTAAGAAAACTCTCTAATTGTGGTAAAACTCTTAAAATACGCAATTAGAGTTTCCAGAAATGATTATAAACTTGCAAGAAACCCTTGAAATAAAAGTAAATGGATTCGTACTACATTTCCTGCCGTTTTTTAATCACAGACATTACCAGTGGAAAGCTGGTCAATGACCAGAAAACGGATAATATTTACAACTCCGGACACTTTAGGGAGCGTTTTCACTTGAATTTGCTTTCAAATGTTAGGAATTCATGTTTATACAGCTCAAAATTTCTGTAGAAGGTCTGTAAGTAAGGACTTCACTGCTAATGTTTACAATTGAGGCCGAACTTCTCTGGCGTCTTTCCTGTGAATCAGTTAAAATCCTTACGGTTCCAGTACTTACTTGTAAGAAAACTCTCTAATTGTGGTAAAACTCTTAAATACGCAATTAGAGTTTCCAGAAATGATTATAAACTTGTAAGAAACCCTTGAAAGAAAAGTGAATGGATTCGTACTACATTTCCTGCCGTTTTTTACTGACAGACATTACCAGTGGAAAGCTGGTAAATGACCAGAAAACTGATAATATTTACAACTCCGGACACTTTAGGGAGCGTTTTCGCTTGAATTTGCTTTCAAATGTTAGGAATTCATGTTTATACAGCTCAAAGTTTCTGTAGAAAGTCTGTAAGGAATGACTATACTGCCTATGTTTACAATTGAGGCCGAACTTCTCTGGTGTCTTTCGTGTGACTCAGTTAAAATCCTTACGGTTTCAGTACTTACTTGTAAGAAAACTCTCTAATTGTGGTAAAACTCTTAAAATACGCAATTAGAGTTTCCAGAAATGATTATAAACTTGCAAGAAACCCTTGAAATAAAAGTAAATGGATTCGTACTACATTTCCTGCCGTTTTTTAATCACAGACATTACCAGTGGAAAGCTGGTCAATGACCAGAAAACTGATAATATTTACAACTCCGGACACTTTAGGGAGCGTTTTCACTTGAATTTGCTTTCAAATGTTAGGAATTCATGTTTATACAGCTCAAAATTTCTGTAGAAGGTCTGTAAGTAAGGACTTCACTGCTAATGTTTACAATTGAGGCCGAACTTCTCTGGCGTCTTTCCTGTGAATCAGTTAAAATCCTTACGGTTCCAGTACTTACTTGTAAGAAAACTCTCTAATTGTGGTAAAACTCTTAAATACGCAATTAAAGTTTCCAGAAATGATTATAAACTTGTAAGAAACCCTTGAAAGAAAAGTGAATGGATTCGTACTACATTTCCTGCCGTTTTTTACTGACAGACATTACCAGTGGAAAGCTGGTAAATGACCAGAAAACTGATAATATTTACAACTCCGGACACTTTAGGGAGCGTTTTCACTTGAATTTGCTTTCAAATGTTAGGAATTCATGTTTATACAGCTCAAAATTTCTGTAGAAGGTCTGTAAGTAAGGACTTCCCTGCTAATGTTTACAATTGAGGCCGAACTTCTCTGGCGTCTTTTGTGTGACTCAGTTAAAATCCTTACGGTTCCAGTACTTACTTGTAAGAAAACTCTCTAATTGTGGTAAAACTCTTAAAATACGCAATTAGAGTTTCCAGAAATGATTATAAACTTGTAAGAAACCCTTGAAATAAAAGTAAATGGATTCGTACTACATTTCCTGCCGTTTTTTAATCCCAGACATTACCAGTGGAAAGCTGGTAAATGACCAGAAAACTGATCATATTTACAACTCCGGACACTTTAGGGAGCGTTTTCGCTTGAATTTGCTTTCAAATGTTAGGAATTCATGTTAATACAGCTCAAAATTTCTGTAGAAGGTCTGTAAGTAAGGACTTCCCTGCTAATGTTTACAATTGAGGCCGAACTTCTCTGGCGTCTTTTGTGTGACTCAGTTAAAATCCTTACGGTTCCAGTACTTACTTGTAAGAAAACTCTCTAATTGTGGTAAAACTCTTAAAATACGCAATTAGAGTTTCCAGAAATGATTATAAACTTGTAAGAAACCCTTGAAATAAAAGTAAATGGATTCGTACTACATTTCCTGCCGTTTTTTAATCCCAGACATTACCAGTGGAAAGCTGGTAAATGACCAGAAAACGGATAATATTTACAACTCCGGACACTTTAGGGAGCGTTTTCACTTGAATTTGCTTTCAAATGTTAGGAATTCATGTTTATACAGCTCAAAGTTTCTGTAGAAAGTCTGTAAGGAATGACTATACTGCCTATGTTTACAATTGAGGCCGAACTTCTCTGGCGTCTTTCCTGTGAATCAGTTAAAATCCTTACGGTTCCAGTACTTACTGGTTAGAAAACTTTCTAATTGTGGTAAAACTCTTAAAATACGCAATTAGAGTTTCCAGAAATGATTATAAACTTGTAAGAAACAATTGAAATAAAAGTAAATGGATTCGTACTACATTTCCTGCCGTTTTTTAATCCCTGACATTACCAGTGGAAAGCTTGTAAATGACCAGAAAACTGATAATATTTACAACTCCGGACACTTTAGGGAGCGTTTTCACTTGAATTTGCTTTCAAATGTTAGGAATTCATGTTTATATAGCTCAAAATTTCTGTAGAAGGTCTGTAAGTAAGGACTTCACTGCTAATGTTTACAATTGAGGCCGAAGTTCTCTGGCGTCTTTTGTGTGACTCAGTTAAAATCCTTACGGTTCCAGTACTTACTTGTAAGAAAACTCTCCAATTGTGGTAAAACTCTTAAAACACGCAATTAGAGTTTCCAGAAATGATTATAAACTTGTAAGAAACCCTTGAAATAAAAGTAAATGGATTCGTACTACATTTCCTGCCGTTTTTTAATCCCAGACATTACCAGTGGAAAGCTGGTAAATGACCAGAAAACTGATAATATTTACAACTCCGGACACTTTAGGGAGCGTTTTCACTTGAATTTGCTTTCAAATGTTAGGAATTCATATTTATACAGCTCAAAATTTCTGTAGAAGGTCTGTAAGTAAGGAATTCACTGCTAATGTTTACAATTGAGGCCTAACTTCTCTGGCGTCTTTTGTGTGACTCAGTTAAAATCCTTACAGTTCCAGTACTTACTTGTAGGAAAACTCTCTAATTGTGGTAAAACTCTTAAAATACGCAATTAGAGTTTCCGGAAATGATTATAAACTTATAAGAAACCCTTGAAATAAAAGTAAATGGATTCGTACTACATTTCCTGCCGTTTTTTACTGACAGACATTACCAGTGGAAAGCTGGTAAATGACCAGAAAACTGATAATATTTACAACTCCGGACACTTTAGGGAGCGTTTTCGCTTGAATTTGCTTTCAAATGTTAGGAATTCATGTTTATACAGCTCAAAGTTTCTGTAGAAAGTCTGTAAGGAATGACTATACTGCCTATGTTTACAATTGAGGCCGAACTTCTCTGGTGTCTTTCGTGTGACTCAGTTAAAATCCTTACGGTTTCAGTACTTACTTGTAAGAAAACTCTCTAATTGTGGTAAAACTCTTAAAATACGCAATTAGAGTTTCCAGAAATGATTATAAACTTGCAAGAAACCCTTGAAATAAAAGTAAATGGATTCGTACTACATTTCCTGCCGTTTTTTAATCACAGACATTACCAGTGGAAAGCTGGTCAATGACCAGAAAACTGATAATATTTACAACTCCGGACACTTTAGGGAGCGTTTTCACTTGAATTTGCTTTCAAATGTTAGGAATTCATGTTTATACAGCTCAAAATTTCTGTAGAAGGTCTGTAAGTAAGGACTTCACTGCTAATGTTTACAATTGAGGCCGAACTTCTCTGGCGTCTTTCCTGTGAATCAGTTAAAATCCTTACGGTTCCAGTACTTACTTGTAAGAAAACTCTCTAATTGTGGTAAAACTCTTAAATACGCAATTAGAGTTTCCAGAAATGATTATAAACTTGTAAGAAACCCTTGAAAGAAAAGTGAATGGATTCGTACTACATTTCCTGCCGTTTTTTACTGACAGACATTACCAGTGGAAAGCTGGTAAATGACCAGAAAACTGATAATATTTACAACTCCGGACACTTTAGGGAGCGTTTTCACTTGAATTTGCTTTCAAATGTTAGGAATTCATGTTTATACAGCTCAAAATTTCTGTAGAAGGTCTGTAAGTAAGGACTTCACTGCTAATGTTTACAATTGAGGCCGAACTTCTCTGGCGTCTTTTGTGTGACTCAGTTAAAATCCTTACGGTTCCAGTACTTACTTGTAAGAAAACTCTCTAATTGTGGTAAAACTCTTAAAATACGCAATTAGAGTTTCCAGAAATGATTATAAACTTGTAAGAAACCCTTGAAATAAAAGTAAATGGATTCGTACTACATTTCCTGCCGTTTTTTAATCCCAGACATTACCAGTGGAAAGCTGGTAAATGACCAGAAAACTGATAATATTTACAACTCCGGACACTTTAGGGAGCGTTTTCGCTTGAATTTGCTTTCAAATGTTAGGAATTCATGTTAATACAGCTCAAAATTTCTGTAGAAGGTCTGTAAGTAAGGACTTCCCTGCTAATGTTTACAATTGAGGCCGAACTTCTCTGGCGTCTTTTGTGTGACTCAGTTAAAATCCTTACGGTTCCAGTACTTACTTGTAAGAAAACTCTCTAATTGTGGTAAAACTCTTAAAATACGCAATTAGAGTTTCCAGAAATGATTATAAACTTGTAAGAAACCCTTGAAATAAAAGTAAATGGATTCGTACTACATTTCCTGCCGTTTTTTAATCCCAGACATTACCAGTGGAAAGCTGGTAAATGACCAGAAAACTGATCATATTTACAACTCCGGACACTTTAGGGAGCGTTTTCGCTTGAATTTGCTTTCAAATGTTAGGAATTCATGTTAATACAGCTCAAAATTTCTGTAGAAGGTCTGTAAGTAAGGACTTCCCTGCTAATGTTTACAATTGAGGCCGAACTTCTCTGGCGTCTTTTGTGTGACTCAGTTAAAATCCTTACGGTTCCAGTACTTACTTGTAAGAAAACTCTCTAATTGTGGTAAAACTCTTAAAATACGCAATTAGAGTTTCCAGAAATGATTATAAACTTGTAAGAAACCCTTGAAATAAAAGTAAATGGATTCGTACTACATTTCCTGCCGTTTTTTAATCCCAGACATTACCAGTGGAAAGCTGGTAAATGACCAGAAAACGGATAATATTTACAACTCCGGACACTTTAGGGAGCGTTTTCACTTGAATTTGCTTTCAAATGTTAGGAATTCATGTTTATACAGCTCAAAGTTTCTGTAGAAAGTCTGTAAGGAATGACTATACTGCCTATGTTTACAATTGAGGCCGAACTTCTCTGGCGTCTTTCCTGTGAATCAGTTAAAATCCTTACGGTTCCAGTACTTACTGGTTAGAAAACTTTCTAATTGTGGTAAAACTCTTAAAATACGCAATTAGAGTTTCCAGAAATGATTATAAACTTGTAAGAAACAATTGAAATAAAAGTAAATGGATTCGTACTACATTTCCTGCCGTTTTTTAATCCCTGACATTACCAGTGGAAAGCTTGTAAATGACCAGAAAACTGATAATATTTACAACTCCGGACACTTTAGGGAGCGTTTTCACTTGAATTTGCTTTCAAATGTTAGGAATTCATGTTTATATAGCTCAAAATTTCTGTAGAAGGTCTGTAAGTAAGGACTTCACTGCTAATGTTTACAATTGAGGCCGAAGTTCTCTGGCGTCTTTTGTGTGACTCAGTTAAAATCCTTACGGTTCCAGTACTTACTTGTAAGAAAACTCTCCAATTGTGGTAAAACTCTTAAAACACGCAATTAGAGTTTCCAGAAATGATTATAAACTTGTAAGAAACCCTTGAAATAAAAGTAAATGGATTCGTACTACATTTCCTGCCGTTTTTTAATCCCAGACATTACCAGTGGAAAGCTGGTAAATGACCAGAAAACTGATAATATTTACAACTCCGGACACTTTAGGGAGCGTTTTCACTTGAATTTGCTTTCAAATGTTAGGAATTCATATTTATACAGCTCAAAATTTCTGTAGAAGGTCTGTAAGTAAGGACTTCACTGCTAATGTTTACAATTGAGGCCTAACTTCTCTGGCGTCTTTTGTGTGACTCAGTTAAAATCCTTACAGTTCCAGTACTTACTTGTAGGAAAACTCTCTAATTGTGGTAAAACTCTTAAAATACGCAATTAGAGTTTCCGGAAATGATTATAAACTTATAAGAAACCCTTGAAATAAAAGTAAATGGATTCGTACTACATTTCCTGCCGTTTTTTACTGACAGACATTACCAGTGGAAAGCTGGTAAATGACCAGAAAACTGATAATATTTACAACTCCGGACACTTTAGGGAGCGTTTTCGCTTGAATTTGCTTTCAAATGTTAGGAATTCATGTTTATACAGCTCAAAGTTTCTGTAGAAAGTCTGTAAGGAATGACTATACTGCCTATGTTTACAATTGAGGCCGAACTTCTCTGGTGTCTTTCGTGTGACTCAGTTAAAATCCTTACGGTTTCAGTACTTACTTGTAAGAAAACTCTCTAATTGTGGTAAAACTCTTAAAATACGCAATTAGAGTTTCCAGAAATGATTATAAACTTGCAAGAAACCCTTGAAATAAAAGTAAATGGATTCGTACTACATTTCCTGCCGTTTTTTAATCACAGACATTACCAGTGGAAAGCTGGTCAATGACCAGAAAACTGATAATATTTACAACTCCGGACACTTTAGGGAGCGTTTTCACTTGAATTTGCTTTCAAATGTTAGGAATTCATGTTTATACAGCTCAAAATTTCTGTAGAAGGTCTGTAAGTAAGGACTTCACTGCTAATGTTTACAATTGAGGCCGAACTTCTCTGGCGTCTTTCCTGTGAATCAGTTAAAATCCTTACGGTTCCAGTACTTACTTGTAAGAAAACTCTCTAATTGTGGTAAAACTCTTAAATACGCAATTAGAGTTTCCAGAAATGATTATAAACTTGTAAGAAACCCTTGAAAGAAAAGTGAATGGATTCGTACTACATTTCCTGCCGTTTTTTACTGACAGACATTACCAGTGGAAAGCTGGTAAATGACCAGAAAACTGATAATATTTACAACTCCGGACACTTTAGGGAGCGTTTTCACTTGAATTTGCTTTCAAATGTTAGGAATTCATGTTTATACAGCTCAAAATTTCTGTAGAAGGTCTGTAAGTAAGGACTTCACTGCTAATGTTTACAATTGAGGCCGAACTTCTCTGGCGTCTTTTGTGTGACTCAGTTAAAATCCTTACGGTTCCAGTACTTACTTGTAAGAAAACTCTCTAATTGTGGTAAAACTCTTAAAATACGCAATTAGAGTTTCCAGAAATGATTATAAACTTGTAAGAAACCCTTGAAATAAAAGTAAATGGATTCGTACTACATTTCCTGCCGTTTTTTAATCCCAGACATTACCAGTGGAAAGCTGGTAAATGACCAGAAAACTGATAATATTTACAACTCCGGACACTTTAGGGAGCGTTTTCGCTTGAATTTGCTTTCAAATGTTAGGAATTCATGTTAATACAGCTCAAAATTTCTGTAGAAGGTCTGTAAGTAAGGACTTCCCTGCTAATGTTTACAATTGAGGCCGAACTTCTCTGGCGTCTTTTGTGTGACTCAGTTAAAATCCTTACGGTTCCAGTACTTACTTGTAAGAAAACTCTCTAATTGTGGTAAAACTCTTAAAATACGCAATTAGAGTTTCCAGAAATGATTATAAACTTGTAAGAAACCCTTGAAATAAAAGTAAATGGATTCGTACTACATTTCCTGCCGTTTTTTAATCCCAGATATTACCAGTGGAAAGCTGGTAAATGACCAGAAAACGGATAATATTTACAACTCCGGACACTTTAGGGAGCGTTTTCACTTGAATTTGCTTTCAAATGTTAGGAATTCATGTTTATACAGCTCAAAGTTTCTGTAGAAAGTCTGTAAGGAATGACTATACTGCCTATGTTTACAATTGAGGCCGAACTTCTCTGGCGTCTTTCCTGTGAATCAGTTAAAATCCTTACGGTTCAAGTACTTATTTGTAAGAAAACGCTCTAATTATGGTAAAACTCTTAAAATACGCAATTAGAGTTTCCGGAAATGATTATAAACTTGCAAGAAACCCTTGAAATAAAAGTAAATGGATTCGTACTACATTTCCTGCCGTTTTTTAATCACAGACATTACCAGTGGAAAGCTGGTCAATGACCAGAAAACTGATAATATTTACAACTCCGGACACTTTAGGGAGCGTTTTCACTTGAATTTGCTTTCAAATGTTAGGAATTCATGTTTATACAGCTCAAAATTTCTGTAGAAGGTCTGTAAGTAAGGACTTCACTGCTAATGTTTACAATTGAGGCCGAACTTCTCTGGCGTCTTTCCTGTGAATCAGTTAAAATCCTTACGGTTCCAGTACTTACTTGTAAGAAAACTCTCTAATTGTGGTAAAACTCTTAAATACGCAATTAGAGTTTCCAGAAATGATTATAAACTTGTAAGAAACCCTTGAAAGAAAAGTGAATGGATTCGTACTACATTTCCTGCCGTTTTTTACTGACAGACATTACCAGTGGAAAGCTGGTAAATGACCAGAAAACTGATAATATTTACAACTCCGGACACTTTAGGGAGCGTTTTCGCTTGAATTTGCTTTCAAATGTTAGGAATTCATGTTAATACAGCTCAAAATTTCTGTAGAAGGTCTGTAAGTAAGGACTTCCCTGCTAATGTTTACAATTGAGGCCGAACTTCTCTGGCGTCTTTTGTGTGACTCAGTTAAAATCCTTACGGTTCCAGTACTTACTTGTAAGAAAACTCTCTAATTGTGGTAAAACTCTTAAAATACGCAATTAGAGTTTCCAGAAATGATTATAAACTTGTAAGAAACCCTTGAAATAAAAGTAAATGGATTCGTACTACATTTCCTGCCGTTTTTTAATCCCAGACATTACCAGTGGAAAGCTGGTAAATGACCAGAAAACGGATAATATTTACAACTCCGGACACTTTAGGGAGCGTTTTCACTTGAATTTGCTTTCAAATGTTAGGAATTCATGTTTATACAGCTCAAAGTTTCTGTAGAAAGTCTGTAAGGAATGACTATACTGCCTATGTTTACAATTGAGGCCGAACTTCTCTGGCGTCTTTCCTGTGAATCAGTTAAAATCCTTACGGTTCAAGTACTTATTTGTAAGAAAACGCTCTAATTATGGTAAAACTCTTAAAATACGCAATTAGAGTTTCCGGAAATGATTATAAACTTGTAAGAAACCCTTGAAATAAAAGTAAATTGATTCGTACTACATTTACTGCCGTTTTTTAATCCCAGACATTACCAGTGGAAAGCTGGTAAATGACCAGAAAACTGATAATATTTACAACTCCGGACACTTTAGGGAGCGTTTTCACTTAAATTTGCTTTCAAATGTTAGGAATTCATGTTTATACAGCTCAAAATTTCTGTAGAAGGTCTGTAAGTAAGGACTTCACTGCTAATGTTTACAATTGAGGCAGAACTTCTCTGGTGTCTTTTGTGTGACTCAGTTAAAATCCTTACGGTTCCAGTACTTACTTGTAGGAAAACTCTCTAATTGTGGTAAAACTCTTAAAATACGCAATTAGAGTTTCCGGAAATGATTATAAACTTATAAGAAACCCTTGAAATAAAAGTAAATGGATTCGTACTACATTTCCTGCCGTTTTTTACTGACAGACATTACCAGTGGAAAGCTGGTAAATGACCAGAAAACTGATAATATTTACAACTCCGGACACTTTAGGGAGCGTTTTCGCTTGAATTTGCTTTCAAATGTTAGGAATTCATGTTTATACAGCTCAAAGTTTCTGTAGAAAGTCTGTAAGGAATGACTATACTGCCTATGTTTACAATTGAGGCCGAACTTCTCTGGTGTCTTTTGTGTGACTCAGTTAAAATCCTTACGGTTCCAGTACTTACTTGTAAGAAAACTCTCTAATTGTGGTAAAACTCTTAAATACGCAATTAGAGTTTCCAGAAATGATTATAAACTTGTAAGAAACCCTTGAAATAAAAGTGAATGGATTCGTACTACATTTCCTGCCGTTTTTTACTGACAGACATTACCAGTGGAAAGCTGGTAAATGACCAGAAAACTGATAATATTTACAACTCCGGACACTTTAGGGAGCGTTTTCACTTGAATTTGCTTTCAAATGTTAGGAATTCATGTTTATACAGCTCAAAATTTCTGTAGAAGGTCTGTAAGTAAGGACTTCACTGCTAATGTTTACAATTGAGGCCGAAGTTCTCTGGCGTCTTTTGTGTGACTCAGTTAAAATCCTTACGGTTCCAGTACTTACTTGTAAGAAAACTCTCCAATTGTGGTAAAACTCTTAAAATACGCAATTAGAGTTTCCAGAAATGATTATAAACTTGTAAGAAACCCTTGAAATAAAAGTAAATGGATTCGTACTACATTTCCTGCCGTTTTTTAATCCCAGACATTACCAGTGGAAAGCTGGTAAATGACCAGAAAACTGATAATATTTACAACTCCGGACACTTTAGGGAGCGTTTTCACTTGAATTTGCTTTCAAATGTTAGGAATTCATATTTATACAGCTCAAAATTTCTGTAGAAGGTCTGTAAGTAAGGACTTCACTGCTAATGTTTACAATTGAGGCCGAACTTCTCTGGCGTCTTTTGTGTGACTCAGTTAAAATCCTTACAGTTCCAGTACTTACTTGTAGGAAAACGCTCTAATTGTGGTAAAACTCTTAAAATACGCAATTAGAGTTTCCGGAAATGATTATAAACTTATAAGAAACCCTTGACATAAAAGTAAATGGATTCGTACTACATTTCCTGCCGTTTTTTACTGACAGACATTACCAGTGGAAAGCTGGTAAATGACCAGAAAACTGATAATATTTACAACTCCGGACACTTTAGGGAGCGTTTTCGCTTGAATTTGCTTTCAAATGTTAGGAATTCATGTTTATACAGCTCAAAGTTTCTGTAGAAAGTCTGTAAGGAATGACTATACTGCCTATGTTTACAATTGAGGCCGAACTTCTCTGGTGTCTTTCGTGTGACTCAATTAAAATCCTTACGGTTTCAGTACTTACTTGTAAGAAAACTCTCTAATTGTGGTAAAACTCTTAAAATACGCAATTAGAGTTTCCAGAAATGATTATAAACTTGCAAGAAACCCTTGAAATAAAAGTAAATGGATTCGTACTACATTTCCTGCCGTTTTTTAATCACAGACATTACCAGTGGAAAGCTGGTCAATGACCAGAAAACTGATAATATTTACAACTCCGGACACTTTAGGGAGCGTTTTCACTTGAATTTGCTTTCAAATGTTAGGAATTCATGTTTATACAGCTCAAAATTTCTGTAGAAGGTCTGTAAGTAAGGACTTCACTGCTAATGTTTACAATTGAGGCCGAACTTCTCTGGCGTCTTTCCTGTGAATCAGTTAAAATCCTTACGGTTCCAGTACTTACTTGTAAGAAAACTCTCTAATTGTGGTAAAACTCTTAAATACGCAATTAGAGTTTCCAGAAATGATTATAAACTTGTAAGAAACCCTTGAAAGAAAAGTGAATGGATTCGTACTACATTTCCTGCCGCTTTTTACTGACAGACATTACCAGTGGAAAGCTGGTAAATGACCAGAAAACTGATAATATTTACAACTCCGGACACTTTAGGGAGCGTTTTCGCTTGAATTTGCTTTCAAATGTTAGGAATTCATGTTTATACAGCTCAAAGTTTCTGTAGAAAGTCTGTAAGGAATGACTATACTGCCTATGTTTACAATTGAGGCCGAACTTCTCTGGTGTCTTTCGTGTGACTCAGTTAAAATCCTTACGGTTTCAGTACTTACTTGTAAGAAAACTCTCTAATTGTGGTAAAACTCTTAAAATACGCAATTAGAGTTTCCAGAAATGATTATAAACTTGCAAGAAACCCTTGAAATAAAAGTAAATGGATTCGTACTACATTTCCTGCCGTTTTTTAATCACAGACATTACCAGTGGAAAGCTGGTCAATGACCAGAAAACTGATAATATTTACAACTCCGGACACTTTAGGGAGCGTTTTCACTTGAATTTGCTTTCAAATGTTAGGAATTCATGTTTATACAGCTCAAAATTTCTGTAGAAGGTCTGTAAGTAAGGACTTCACTGCTAATGTTTACAATTGAGGCCGAACTTCTCTGGCGTCTTTCCTGTGAATCAGTTAAAATCCTTACGGTTCCAGTACTTACTTGTAAGAAAACTCTCTAATTGTGGTAAAACTCTTAAATACGCAATTAGAGTTTCCAGAAATGATTATAAACTTGTAAGAAACCCTTGAAAGAAAAGTGAATGGATTCGTACTACATTTCCTGCCGTTTTTTACTGACAGACATTACCAGTGGAAAGCTGGTAAATGACCAGAAAACTGATAATATTTACAACTCCGGACACTTTAGGGAGCGTTTTCACTTGAATTTGCTTTCAAATGTTAGGAATTCATGTTTATACAGCTCAAAATTTCTGTAGAAGGTCTGTAAGTAAGGACTTCCCTGCTAATGTTTACAATTGAGGCCGAACTTCTCTGGCGTCTTTTGTGTGACTCAGTTAAAATCCTTACGGTTCCAG
Organism: Myotis daubentonii; assembly: GCF_963259705.1. Classification (NCBI taxonomy): domain Eukaryota; kingdom Metazoa; phylum Chordata; class Mammalia; order Chiroptera; family Vespertilionidae; genus Myotis; species Myotis daubentonii. The sequence continues at coordinate 96,098 of NW_026775543.1, read as the reverse complement.
TACTTACTTGTAAGAAAACTCTCTAATTGTGGTAAAACTCTTAAAATACGCAATTAGAGTTTCCAGAAATGATTATAAACTTGTAAGAAACCCTTGAAATAAAAGTAAATGGATTCGTACTACATTTCCTGCCGTTTTTTAATCCCAGACATTACCAGTGGAAAGCTGGTAAATGACCAGAAAACTGATAATATTTACAACTCCGGACACTTTAGGGAGCGTTTTCGCTTGAATTTGCTTTCAAATGTTAGGAATTCATGTTAATACAGCTCAAAATTTCTGTAGAAGGTCTGTAAGTAAGGACTTCCCTGCTAATGTTTACAATTGAGGCCGAACTTCTCTGGCGTCTTTTGTGTGACTCAGTTAAAATCCTTACGGTTCCAGTACTTACTTGTAAGAAAACTCTCTAATTGTGGTAAAACTCTTAAAATACGCAATTAGAGTTTCCAGAAATGATTATAAACTTGTAAGAAACCCTTGAAATAAAAGTAAATGGATTCGTACTACATTTCCTGCCGTTTTTTAATCCCAGACATTACCAGTGGAAAGCTGGTAAATGACCAGAAAACGGATAATATTTACAACTCCGGACACTTTAGGGAGCGTTTTCACTTGAATTTGCTTTCAAATGTTAGGAATTCATGTTTATACAGCTCAAAGTTTCTGTAGAAAGTCTGTAAGGAATGACTATACTGCCTATGTTTACAATTGAGGCCGAACTTCTCTGGCGTCTTTCCTGTGAATCAGTTAAAATCCTTACGGTTCAAGTACTTATTTGTAAAAAAACGCTCTAATTATGGTAAAACTCTTAAAATACGCAATTAGAGTTTCCGGAAATGATTATAAACTTGTAAGAAACCCTTGAAATAAAAGTAAATTGATTCGTACTACATTTACTGCCGTTTTTTAATCCCAGACATTACCAGTGGAAAGCTGGTAAATGACCAGAAAACTGATAATATTTACAACTCCGGACACTTTAGGGAGCGTTTTCACTTAAATTTGCTTTCAAATGTTAGGAATTCATGTTTATACAGCTCAAAATTTCTGTAGAAGGTCTGTAAGTAAGGACTTCACTGCTAATGTTTACAATTGAGGCCGAACTTCTCTGGTGTCTTTTGTGTGACTCAGTTAAAATCCTTACGGTTCCAGTACTTACTTGTAGGAAAACTCTCTAATTGTGGTAAAACTCTTAAAATACGCAATTAGAGTTTCCGGAAATGATTATAAACTTATAAGAAACCCTTGAAATAAAAGTAAATGGATTCGTACTACATTTCCTGCCGTTTTTTACTGACAGACATTACCAGTGGAAAGCTGGTAAATGACCAGAAAACTGATAATATTTACAACTCCGGACACTTTAGGGAGCGTTTTCGCTTGAATTTGCTTTCAAATGTTAGGAATTCATGTTTATACAGCTCAAAGTTTCTGTAGAAAGTCTGTAAGGAATGACTATACTGCCTATGTTTACAATTGAGGCCGAACTTCTCTGGTGTCTTTTGTGTGAATCAGTTAAAATCCTTACGGTTCCAGTACTTACTGGTTAGAAAACTTTCTAATTGTGGTAAAACTCTTAAAATACGCAATTAGAGTTTCCAGAAATGATTATAAACTTGTAAGAAACAATTGAAATAAAAGTAAATGGATTCGTACTACATTTCCTGCCGTTTTTTAATCCCAGACATTACCAGTGGAAAGCTTGTAAATGACCAGAAAACTGATAATATTTACAACTCCGGACACTTTAGGGAGCGTTTTCACTTGAATTTGCTTTCAAATGTTAGGAATTCATGTTTATATAGCTCAAAATTTCTGTAGAAGGTCTGTAAGTAAGGACTTCACTGCTAATGTTTACAATTGAGGCCGAAGTTCTCTGGCGTCTTTTGTGTGACTCAGTTAAAATCCTTACGGTTCCAGTACTTACTTGTAAGAAAACTCTCCAATTGTGGTAAAACTCTTAAAATACGCAATTAGAGTTTCCAGAAATGATTATAAACTTGTAAGAAACCCTTGAAATAAAAGTAAATGGATTCGTACTACATTTCCTGCCGTTTTTTAATCCCAGACATTACCAGTGGAAAGCTGGTAAATGACCAGAAAACTGATAATATTTACAACTCCGGACACTTTAGGGAGCGTTTTCACTTGAATTTGCTTTCAAATGTTAGGAATTCATATTTATACAGCTCAAAATTTCTGTAGAAGGTCTGTAAGTAAGGACTTCACTGCTAATGTTTACAATTGAGGCCGAACTTCTCTGGCGTCTTTTGTGTGACTCAGTTAAAATCCTTACAGTTCCAGTACTTACTTGTAGGAAAACTCTCTAATTGTGGTAAAACTCTTAAAATACGCAATTAGAGTTTCCGGAAATGATTATAAACTTATAAGAAACCCTTGAAATAAAAGTAAATGGATTCGTACTACATTTCCTGCCGTTTTTTACTGACAGACATTACCAGTGGAAAGCTGGTAAATGACCAGAAAACTGATAATATTTACAACTCCGGACACTTTAGGGAGCGTTTTCGCTTGAATTTGCTTTCAAATGTTAGGAATTCATGTTTATACAGCTCAAAGTTTCTGTAGAAAGTCTGTAAGGAATGACTATACTGCCTATGTTTACAATTGAGGCCGAACTTCTCTGGTGTCTTTCGTGTGACTCAGTTAAAATCCTTACGGTTTCAGTACTTACTTGTAAGAAAACTCTCTAATTGTGGTAAAACTCTTAAAATACGCAATTAGAGTTTCCAGAAATGATTATAAACTTGCAAGAAACCCTTGAAATAAAAGTAAATGGATTCGTACTACATTTCCTGCCGTTTTTTAATCACAGACATTACCAGTGGAAAGCTGGTCAATGACCAGAAAACTGATAATATTTACAACTCCGGACACTTTAGGGAGCGTTTTCACTTGAATTTGCTTTCAAATGTTAGGAATTCATGTTTATACAGCTCAAAATTTCTGTAGAAGGTCTGTAAGTAAGGACTTCACTGCTAATGTTTACAATTGAGGCCGAACTTCTCTGGCGTCTTTCCTGTGAATCAGTTAAAATCCTTACGGTTCCAGTACTTACTTGTAAGAAAACTCTCTAATTGTGGTAAAACTCTTAAATACGCAATTAGAGTTTCCAGAAATGATTATAAACTTGTAAGAAACCCTTGAAAGAAAAGTGAATGGATTCGTACTACATTTCCTGCCGTTTTTTACTGACAGACATTACCAGTGGAAAGCTGGTAAATGACCAGAAAACTGATAATATTTACAACTCCGGACACTTTAGGGAGCGTTTTCACTTGAATTTGCTTTCAAATGTTAGGAATTCATGTTTATACAGCTCAAAATTTCTGTAGAAGGTCTGTAAGTAAGGACTTCACTGCTAATGTTTACAATTGAGGCCGAACTTCTCTGGCGTCTTTTGTGTGACTCAGTTAAAATCCTTACGGTTCCAGTACTTACTTGTAAGAAAACTCTCTAATTGTGGTAAAACTCTTAAAATACGCAATTAGAGTTTCCAGAAATGATTATAAACTTGTAAGAAACCCTTGAAATAAAAGTAAATGGATTCGTACTACATTTCCTGCCGTTTTTTAATCCCAGACATTACCAGTGGAAAGCTGGTAAATGACCAGAAAACTGATAATATTTACAACTCCGGACACTTTAGGGAGCGTTTTCGCTTGAATTTGCTTTCAAATGTTAGGAATTCATGTTAATACAGCTCAAAATTTCTGTAGAAGGTCTGTAAGTAAGGACTTCCCTGCTAATGTTTACAATTGAGGCCGAACTTCTCTGGCGTCTTTTGTGTGACTCAGTTAAAATCCTTACGGTTCCAGTACTTACTTGTAAGAAAACTCTCTAATTGTGGTAAAACTCTTAAAATACGCAATTAGAGTTTCCAGAAATGATTATAAACTTGTAAGAAACCCTTGAAATAAAAGTAAATGGATTCGTACTACATTTCCTGCCGTTTTTTAATCCCAGACATTACCAGTGGAAAGCTGGTAAATGACCAGAAAACGGATAATATTTACAACTCCGGACACTTTAGGGAGCGTTTTCACTTGAATTTGCTTTCAAATGTTAGGAATTCATGTTTATACAGCTCAAAGTTTCTGTAGAAAGTCTGTAAGGAATGACTATACTGCCTATGTTTACAATTGAGGCCGAACTTCTCTGGCGTCTTTCCTGTGAATCAGTTAAAATCCTTACGGTTCAAGTACTTATTTGTAAGAAAACGCTCTAATTATGGTAAAACTCTTAAAATACGCAATTAGAGTTTCCGGAAATGATTATAAACTTGCAAGAAACCCTTGAAATAAAAGTAAATGGATTCGTACTACATTTCCTGCCGTTTTTTAATCACAGACATTACCAGTGGAAAGCTGGTCAATGACCAGAAAACTGATAATATTTACAACTCCGGACACTTTAGGGAGCGTTTTCACTTGAATTTGCTTTCAAATGTTAGGAATTCATGTTTATACAGCTCAAAATTTCTGTAGAAGGTCTGTAAGTAAGGACTTCACTGCTAATGTTTACAATTGAGGCCGAACTTCTCTGGCGTCTTTCCTGTGAATCAGTTAAAATCCTTACGGTTCCAGTACTTACTTGTAAGAAAACTCTCTAATTGTGGTAAAACTCTTAAATACGCAATTAGAGTTTCCAGAAATGATTATAAACTTGTAAGAAACCCTTGAAAGAAAAGTGAATGGATTCGTACTACATTTCCTGCCGTTTTTTACTGACAGACATTACCAGTGGAAAGCTGGTAAATGACCAGAAAACTGATAATATTTACAACTCCGGACACTTTAGGGAGCGTTTTCACTTGAATTTGCTTTCAAATGTTAGGAATTCATGTTTATACAGCTCAAAATTTCTGTAGAAGGTCTGTAATAAGGACTTCACTGCTAATGTTTACAATTGAGGCCGAACTTCTCTGGCGTCTTTTGTGTGACTCAGTTAAAATCCTTACGGTTCCAGTACTTACTTGTAAGAAAACTCTCTAATTGTGGTAAAACTCTTAAAATACGCAATTAGAGTTTCCAGAAATGATTATAAACTTGTAAGAAACCCTTGAAATAAAAGTAAATGGATTCGTACTACATTTCCTGCCGTTTTTTAATCCCAGACATTACCAGTGGAAAGCTGGTAAATGACCAGAAAACTGATAATATTTACAACTCCGGACACTTTAGGGAGCGTTTTCGCTTGAATTTGCTTTCAAATGTTAGGAATTCATGTTAATACAGCTCAAAATTTCTGTAGAAGGTCTGTAAGTAAGGACTTCCCTGCTAATGTTTACAATTGAGGCCGAACTTCTCTGGCGTCTTTTGTGTGACTCAGTTAAAATCCTTACGGTTCCAGTACTTACTTGTAAGAAAACTCTCTAATTGTGGTAAAACTCTTAAAATACGCAATTAGAGTTTCCAGAAATGATTATAAACTTGTAAGAAACCCTTGAAATAAAAGTAAATGGATTCGTACTACATTTCCTGCCGTTTTTTAATCCCAGACATTACCAGTGGAAAGCTGGTAAATGACCAGAAAACGGATAATATTTACAACTCCGGACACTTTAGGGAGCGTTTTCACTTGAATTTGCTTTCAAATGTTAGGAATTCATGTTTATACAGCTCAAAGTTTCTGTAGAAAGTCTGTAAGGAATGACTATACTGCCTATGTTTACAATTGAGGCCGAACTTCTCTGGCGTCTTTCCTGTGAATCAGTTAAAATCCTTACGGTTCAAGTACTTATTTGTAAGAAAACGCTCTAATTATGGTAAAACTCTTAAAATACGCAATTAGAGTTTCCGGAAATGATTATAAACTTGTAAGAAACCCTTGAAATAAAAGTAAATTGATTCGTACTACATTTACTGCCGTTTTTTAATCCCAGACATTACCAGTGGAAAGCTGGTAAATGACCAGAAAACTGATAATATTTACAACTCCGGACACTTTAGGGAGCGTTTTCACTTAAATTTGCTTTCAAATGTTAGGAATTCATGTTTATACAGCTCAAAATTTCTGTAGAAGGTCTGTAAGTAAGGACTTCACTGCTAATGTTTACAATTGAGGCCGAACTTCTCTGGCGTCTTTTGTGTGACTCAGTTAAAATCCTTACGGTTCCAGTACTTACTTGTAGGAAAACTCTCTAATTGTGGTAAAACTCTTAAAATACGCAATTAGAGTTTCCGGAAATGATTATAAACTTATAAGAAACCCTTGAAATAAAAGTAAATGGATTCGTACTACATTTCCTGCCGTTTTTTACTGACAGACATTACCAGTGGAAAGCTGGTAAATGACCAGAAAACTGATAATATTTACAACTCCGGACACTTTAGGGAGCGTTTTCGCTTGAATTTGCTTTCAAATGTTAGGAATTCATGTTTATACAGCTCAAAGTTTCTGTAGAAAGTCTGTAAGGAATGACTATACTGCCTATGTTTACAATTGAGGCCGAACTTCTCTGGTGTCTTTTGTGTGACTCAGTTAAAATCCTTACGGTTCCAGTACTTACTTGTAAGAAAACTCTCTAATTGTGGTAAAACTCTTAAATACGCAATTAGAGTTTCCAGAAATGATTATAAACTTGTAAGAAACCCTTGAAATAAAAGTGAATGGATTCGTACTACATTTCCTGCCGTTTTTTACTGACAGACATTACCAGTGGAAAGCTGGTAAATGACCAGAAAACTGATAATATTTACAACTCCGGACACTTTAGGGAGCGTTTTCACTTGAATTTGCTTTCAAATGTTAGGAATTCATGTTTATACAGCTCAAAATTTCTGTAGAAGGTCTGTAAGTAAGGACTTCACTGCTAATGTTTACAATTGAGGCCGAACTTCTCTGGCGTCTTTCCTGTGAATCAGTTAAAATTCTTACGGTTCCAGTACTTACTTGTAAGAAAACTCTCTAATTGTGGTAAAACTCTTAAAATACGCAATTAGAGTTTCCAGAAATGATTATAAACTTATAAGAAACCCTTGAAATAAAAGTAAATGGATTCGTACTACATTTCCTGCCGTTTTTTACTGACAGACATTACCGGTGGAAAGCTGGTAAATGACCAGAAAACTGATAATATTTACAACTCCGGACACTTTAGGGAGCGTTTTCGCTTGAATTTGCTTTCAAATGTTAGGAATTCATGTTTATACAGCTCAAAGTTTCTGTAGAAAGTCTGTAAGGAATGACTATACTGCCTATGTTTACAATTGAGGCCGAACTTCTCTGGTGTCTTTCGTGTGACTCAGTTAAAATCCTTACGGTTTCAGTACTTACTTGTAAGAAAACTCTCTAATTGTGGTAAAACTCTTAAAATACGCAATTAGAGTTTCCAGAAATGATTATAAACTTGCAAGAAACCCTTGAAATAAAAGTAAATGGATTCGTACTACATTTCCTGCCGTTTTTTAATCACAGACATTACCAGTGGAAAGCTGGTCAATGACCAGAAAACTGATAATATTTACAACTCCGGACATTTTAGGGAGCGTTTTCTCTTGAATTTGCTTTCAAATGTTAGGAATTCATGTTAATACAGCTCAAAATTTCTGTAGAAAGTCTGTAAGGAATGACTATACTGCCTATGTTTACAATTGAGGCCGAACTTCTCTGGTGTCTTTTGTGTGACTCAGTTAAAATCCTTACGGTTCCAGTACTTACTTGTAAGAAAAGTCTCTAATTGTGGTAAAACTCTTAAATACGCAATTAGAGTTTCCAGAAATGATTATAAACTTGTAAGAAACCCTTGAAATAAAAGTGAATGGATTCGTACTACATTTCCTGCCGTTTTTTACTGACAGACATTACCAGTGGAAAGCTGGTAAATGACCAGAAAACTGATAATATTTACAACTCCGGACACTTTAGGGAGCGTTTTCACTTGAATTTGCTTTCAAATGTTAGGAATTCATGTTTATACAGCTCAAAATTTCTGTAGAAGGTCTGTAAGTAAGGACTTCACTGCTAATGTTTACAATTGAGGCCGAACTTCTCTGGCGTCTTTCCTGTGAATCAGTTAAAATTCTTACGGTTCCAGTACTTACTTGTAAGAAAACTCTCTAATTTTGGTAAAACTCTTAAAATACGCAATTAGAGTTTCCAGAAATGATTATAAACTTATAAGAAACCCTTGAAATAAAAGTAAATGGATTCGTACTACATTTCCTGCCGTTTTTTAATCCCAGACATTACCAGTGGAAAGCTGGTAAATGACCAGAAAACTGATAATATTTACAACTCCGGACACTTTAGGGAGCGTTTTCACTTGAATTTGCTTTCAAATGTTAGGAATTCATGTTTATACAGCTCAAAATTTCTGTAGAAGGTCTGTAATAAGGACTTCACTGCTAATGTTTACAATTGAGGCCGAACTTCTCTGGCGTCTTTTGTGTGACTCAGTTAAAATCCTTACGGTTCCAGTACTTACTTGTAAGAAAACTCTCTAATTGTGGTAAAACTCTTAAAATACGCAATTAGAGTTTCCAGAAATGATTATAAACTTGTAAGAAACCCTTGAAATAAAAGTAAATGGATTCGTACTACATTTCCTGCCGTTTTTTAATCCCAGACATTACCAGTGGAAAGCTGGTAAATGACCAGAAAACTGATAATATTTACAACTCCGGACACTTTAGGGAGCGTTTTCGCTTGAATTTGCTTTCAAATGTTAGGAATTCATGTTAATACAGCTCAAAATTTCTGTAGAAGGTCTGTAAGTAAGGACTTCCCTGCTAATGTTTACAATTGAGGCCGAACTTCTCTGGCGTCTTTTGTGTGACTCAGTTAAAATCCTTACGGTTCCAGTACTTACTTGTAAGAAAACTCTCTAATTGTGGTAAAACTCTTAAAATACGCAATTAGAGTTTCCAGAAATGATTATAAACTTGTAAGAAACCCTTGAAATAAAAGTAAATGGATTCGTACTACATTTCCTGCCGTTTTTTAATCCCAGACATTACCAGTGGAAAGCTGGTAAATGACCAGAAAACGGATAATATTTACAACTCCGGACACTTTAGGGAGCGTTTTCACTTGAATTTGCTTTCAAATGTTAGGAATTCATGTTTATACAGCTCAAAGTTTCTGTAGAAAGTCTGTAAGGAATGACTATACTGCCTATGTTTACAATTGAGGCCGAACTTCTCTGGCGTCTTTCCTGTGAATCAGTTAAAATCCTTACGGTTCAAGTACTTATTTGTAAGAAAACGCTCTAATTATGGTAAAACTCTTAAAATACGCAATTAGAGTTTCCGGAAATGATTATAAACTTGTAAGAAACCCTTGAAATAAAAGTAAATTGATTCGTACTACATTTACTGCCGTTTTTTAATCCCAGACATTACCAGTGGAAAGCTGGTAAATGACCAGAAAACTGATAATATTTACAACTCCGGACACTTTAGGGAGCGTTTTCGCTTGAATTTGCTTTCAAATGTTAGGAATTCATGTTTATACAGCTCAAAGTTTCTGTAGAAAGTCTGTAAGGAATGACTATACTGCCTATGTTTACAATTGAGGCCGAACTTCTCTGGTGTCTTTTGTGTGACTCAGTTAAAATCCTTACGGTTCCAGTACTTACTTGTAAGAAAACTCTCTAATTGTGGTAAAACTCTTAAATACGCAATTAGAGTTTCCAGAAATGATTATAAACTTGTAAGAAACCCTTGAAATAAAAGTGAATGGATTCGTACTACATTTCCTGCCGTTTTTTACTGACAGACATTACCAGTGGAAAGCTGGTAAATGACCAGAAAACTGATAATATTTACAACTCCGGACACTTTAGGGAGCGTTTTCACTTGAATTTGCTTTCAAATGTTAGGAATTCATGTTTATACAGCTCAAAATTTCTGTAGAAGGTCTGTAAGTAAGGACTTCACTGCTAATGTTTACAATTGAGGCCGAACTTCTCTGGCGTCTTTCCTGTGAATCAGTTAAAATTCTTACGGTTCCAGTACTTACTTGTAAGAAAACTCTCTAATTGTGGTAAAACTCTTAAAATACGCAATTAGAGTTTCCAGAAATGATTATAAACTTATAAGAAACCCTTGAAATAAAAGTAAATGGATTCGTACTACATTTCCTGCCGTTTTTTACTGACAGACATTACCAGTGGAAAGCTGGTAAATGACCAGAAAACTGATAATATTTACAACTCCGGACACTTTAGGGAGCGTTTTCGCTTGAATTTGCTTTCAAATGTTAGGAATTCATGTTTATACAGCTCAAAGTTTCTGTAGAAAGTCTGTAAGGAATGACTATACTGCCTATGTTTACAATTGAGGCCGAACTTCTCTGGTGTCTTTCGTGTGACTCAGTTAAAATCCTTACGGTTTCAGTACTTACTTGTAAGAAAACTCTCTAATTGTGGTAAAACTCTTAAAATACGCAATTAGAGTTTCCAGAAATGATTATAAACTTGCAAGAAACCCTTGAAATAAAAGTAAATGGATTCGTACTACATTTCCTGCCGTTTTTTAATCACAGACATTACCAGTGGAAAGCTGGTCAATGACCAGAAAACTGATAATATTTACAACTCCGGACATTTTAGGGAGCGTTTTCTCTTGAATTTGCTTTCAAATGTTAGGAATTCATGTTAATACAGCTCAAAATTTCTGTAGAAAGTCTGTAAGGAATGACTATACTGCCTATGTTTACAATTGAGGCCGAACTTCTCTGGTGTCTTTTGTGTGACTCAGTTAAAATCCTTACGGTTCCAGTACTTACTTGTAAGAAAAGTCTCTAATTGTGGTAAAACTCTTAAATACGCAATTAGAGTTTCCAGAAATGATTATAAACTTGTAAGAAACCCTTGAAATAAAAGTGAATGGATTCGTACTACATTTCCTGCCGTTTTTTACTGACAGACATTACCAGTGGAAAGCTGGTAAATGACCAGAAAACTGATAATATTTACAACTCCGGACACTTTAGGGAGCGTTTTCACTTGAATTTGCTTTCAAATGTTAGGAATTCATGTTTATACAGCTCAAAATTTCTGTAGAAGGTCTGTAAGTAAGGACTTCACTGCTAATGTTTACAATTGAGGCCGAACTTCTCTGGCGTCTTTCCTGTGAATCAGTTAAAATTCTTACGGTTCCAGTACTTACTTGTAAGAAAACTCTCTAATTTTGGTAAAACTCTTAAAATACGCAATTAGAGTTTCCAGAAATGATTATAAACTTATAAGAAACCCTTGAAATAAAAGTAAATGGATTCGTACTACATTTCCTGCCGTTTTTTAATCCCAGACATTACCAGTGGAAAGCTGGTAAATGACCAGAAAACTGATAATATTTACAACTCCGGACACTTTAGGGAGCGTTTTCACTTAAATTTGCTTTCAAATGTTAGGAATTCATGTTTATACAGCTCAAAATTTCTGTAGAAGGTCTGTAAGTAAGGACTTCACTGCTAATGTTTACAATTGAGGCCGAACTTCTCTGGTGTCTTTTGTGTGACTCAGTTAAAATCCTTACGGTTCCAGTACTTACTTGTAGGAAAACTCTCTAATTGTGGTAAAACTCTTAAAATACGCAATTAGAGTTTCCGGAAATGATTATAAACTTATAAGAAACCCTTGAAATAAAAGTAAATGGATTCGTACTACATTTCCTGCCGTTTTTTACTGACAGACATTACCAGTGGAAAGCTGGTAAATGACCAGAAAACGGATAATATTTACAACTCCGGACACTTTAGGGAGCGTTTTCACTTGAATTTGCTTTCAAATGTTAGGAATTCATGTTTATACAGCTCAAAGTTTCTGTAGAAAGTCTGTAAGGAATGACTATACTGCCTATGTTTACAATTGAGGCCGAACTTCTCTGGCGTCTTTCCTGTGAATCAGTTAAAATCCTTACGGTTCAAGTACTTATTTGTAAGAAAACGCTCTAATTATGGTAAAACTCTTAAAATACGCAATTAGAGTTTCCGGAAATGATTATAAACTTGTAAGAAACCCTTGAAATAAAAGTAAATTGATTCGTACTACATTTACTGCCGTTTTTTAATCCCAGACATTACCAGTGGAAAGCTGGTAAATGACCAGAAAACTGATAATATTTACAACTCCGGACACTTTAGGGAGCGTTTTCACTTAAATTTGCTTTCAAATGTTAGGAATTCATGTTTATACAGCTCAAAATTTCTGTAGAAGGTCTGTAAGTAAGGACTTCACTGCTAATGTTTACAATTGAGGCCGAACTTCTCTGGCGTCTTTTGTGTGACTCAGTTAAAATCCTTACGGTTCCAGTACTTACTTGTAGGAAAACTCTCTAATTGTGGTAAAACTCTTAAAATACGCAATTAGAGTTTCCGGAAATGATTATAAACTTATAAGAAACCCTTGAAATAAAAGTAAATGGATTCGTACTACATTTCCTGCCGTTTTTTACTGACAGACATTACCAGTGGAAAGCTGGTAAATGACCAGAAAACTGATAATATTTACAACTCCGGACACTTTAGGGAGCGTTTTCGCTTGAATTTGCTTTCAAATGTTAGGAATTCATGTTTATACAGCTCAAAGTTTCTGTAGAAAGTCTGTAAGGAATGACTATACTGCCTATGTTTACAATTGAGGCCGAACTTCTCTGGTGTCTTTTGTGTGACTCAGTTAAAATCCTTACGGTTCCAGTACTTACTTGTAAGAAAACTCTCTAATTGTGGTAAAACTCTTAAATACGCAATTAGAGTTTCCAGAAATGATTATAAACTTGTAAGAAACCCTTGAAATAAAAGTGAATGGATTCGTACTACATTTCCTGCCGTTTTTTACTGACAGACATTACCAGTGGAAAGCTGGTAAATGACCAGAAAACTGATAATATTTACAACTCCGGACACTTTAGGGAGCGTTTTCACTTGAATTTGCTTTCAAATGTTAGGAATTCATGTTTATACAGCTCAAAATTTCTGTAGAAGGTCTGTAAGTAAGGACTTCACTGCTAATGTTTACAATTGAGGCCGAACTTCTCTGGCGTCTTTCCTGTGAATCAGTTAAAATTCTTACGGTTCCAGTACTTACTTGTAAGAAAACTCTCTAATTGTGGTAAAACTCTTAAAATACGCAATTAGAGTTTCCAGAAATGATTATAAACTTATAAGAAACCCTTGAAATAAAAGTAAATGGATTCGTACTACATTTCCTGCCGTTTTTTACTGACAGACATTACCGGTGGAAAGCTGGTAAATGACCAGAAAACTGATAATATTTACAACTCCGGACACTTTAGGGAGCGTTTTCGCTTGAATTTGCTTTCAAATGTTAGGAATTCATGTTTATACAGCTCAAAGTTTCTGTAGAAAGTCTGTAAGGAATGACTATACTGCCTATGTTTACAATTGAGGCCGAACTTCTCTGGTGTCTTTCGTGTGACTCAGTTAAAATCCTTACGGTTTCAGTACTTACTTGTAAGAAAACTCTCTAATTGTGGTAAAACTCTTAAAATACGCAATTAGAGTTTCCAGAAATGATTATAAACTTGCAAGAAACCCTTGAAATAAAAGTAAATGGATTCGTACTACATTTCCTGCCGTTTTTTAATCACAGACATTACCAGTGGAAAGCTGGTCAATGACCAGAAAACTGATAATATTTACAACTCCGGACATTTTAGGGAGCGTTTTCTCTTGAATTTGCTTTCAAATGTTAGGAATTCATGTTAATACAGCTCAAAATTTCTGTAGAAAGTCTGTAAGGAATGACTATACTGCCTATGTTTACAATTGAGGCCGAACTTCTCTGGTGTCTTTTGTGTGACTCAGTTAAAATCCTTACGGTTCCAGTACTTACTTGTAAGAAAAGTCTCTAATTGTGGTAAAACTCTTAAATACGCAATTAGAGTTTCCAGAAATGATTATAAACTTGTAAGAAACCCTTGAAATAAAAGTGAATGGATTCGTACTACATTTCCTGCCGTTTTTTACTGACAGACATTACCAGTGGAAAGCTGGTAAATGACCAGAAAACTGATAATATTTACAACTCCGGACACTTTAGGGAGCGTTTTCACTTGAATTTGCTTTCAAATGTTAGGAATTCATGTTTATACAGCTCAAAATTTCTGTAGAAGGTCTGTAAGTAAGGACTTCACTGCTAATGTTTACAATTGAGGCCGAACTTCTCTGGCGTCTTTCCTGTGAATCAGTTAAAATTCTTACGGTTCCAGTACTTACTTGTAAGAAAACTCTCTAATTTTGGTAAAACTCTTAAAATACGCAATTAGAGTTTCCAGAAATGATTATAAACTTATAAGAAACCCTTGAAATAAAAGTAAATGGATTCGTACTACATTTCCTGCCGTTTTTTAATCCCAGACATTACCAGTGGAAAGCTGGTAAATGACCAGAAAACTGATAATATTTACAACTCCGGACACTTTAGGGAGCGTTTTCACTTGAATTTGCTTTCAAATGTTAGGAATTCATGTTTATACAGCTCAAAATTTCTGTAGAAGGTCTGTAATAAGGACTTCACTGCTAATGTTTACAATTGAGGCCGAACTTCTCTGGCGTCTTTTGTGTGACTCAGTTAAAATCCTTACGGTTCCAGTACTTACTTGTAAGAAAACTCTCTAATTGTGGTAAAACTCTTAAAATACGCAATTAGAGTTTCCAGAAATGATTATAAACTTGTAAGAAACCCTTGAAATAAAAGTAAATGGATTCGTACTACATTTCCTGCCGTTTTTTAATCCCAGACATTACCAGTGGAAAGCTGGTAAATGACCAGAAAACTGATAATATTTACAACTCCGGACACTTTAGGGAGCGTTTTCGCTTGAATTTGCTTTCAAATGTTAGGAATTCATGTTAATACAGCTCAAAATTTCTGTAGAAGGTCTGTAAGTAAGGACTTCCCTGCTAATGTTTACAATTGAGGCCGAACTTCTCTGGCGTCTTTTGTGTGACTCAGTTAAAATCCTTACGGTTCCAGTACTTACTTGTAAGAAAACTCTCTAATTGTGGTAAAACTCTTAAAATACGCAATTAGAGTTTCCAGAAATGATTATAAACTTGTAAGAAACCCTTGAAATAAAAGTAAATGGATTCGTACTACATTTCCTGCCGTTTTTTAATCCCAGACATTACCAGTGGAAAGCTGGTAAATGACCAGAAAACGGATAATATTTACAACTCCGGACACTTTAGGGAGCGTTTTCACTTGAATTTGCTTTCAAATGTTAGGAATTCATGTTTATACAGCTCAAAGTTTCTGTAGAAAGTCTGTAAGGAATGACTATACTGCCTATGTTTACAATTGAGGCCGAACTTCTCTGGCGTCTTTCCTGTGAATCAGTTAAAATCCTTACGGTTCAAGTACTTATTTGTAAGAAAACGCTCTAATTATGGTAAAACTCTTAAAATACGCAATTAGAGTTTCCGGAAATGATTATAAACTTGTAAGAAACCCTTGAAATAAAAGTAAATTGATTCGTACTACATTTACTGCCGTTTTTTAATCCCAGACATTACCAGTGGAAAGCTGGTAAATGACCAGAAAACTGATAATATTTACAACTCCGGACACTTTAGGGAGCGTTTTCGCTTGAATTTGCTTTCAAATGTTAGGAATTCATGTTTATACAGCTCAAAGTTTCTGTAGAAAGTCTGTAAGGAATGACTATACTGCCTATGTTTACAATTGAGGCCGAACTTCTCTGGTGTCTTTTGTGTGACTCAGTTAAAATCCTTACGGTTCCAGTACTTACTTGTAAGAAAACTCTCTAATTGTGGTAAAACTCTTAAATACGCAATTAGAGTTTCCAGAAATGATTATAAACTTGTAAGAAACCCTTGAAATAAAAGTGAATGGATTCGTACTACATTTCCTGCCGTTTTTTACTGACAGACATTACCAGTGGAAAGCTGGTAAATGACCAGAAAACTGATAATATTTACAACTCCGGACACTTTAGGGAGCGTTTTCACTTGAATTTGCTTTCAAATGTTAGGAATTCATGTTTATACAGCTCAAAATTTCTGTAGAAGGTCTGTAAGTAAGGACTTCACTGCTAATGTTTACAATTGAGGCCGAACTTCTCTGGCGTCTTTCCTGTGAATCAGTTAAAATTCTTACGGTTCCAGTACTTACTTGTAAGAAAACTCTCTAATTGTGGTAAAACTCTTAAAATACGCAATTAGAGTTTCCAGAAATGATTATAAACTTATAAGAAACCCTTGAAATAAAAGTAAATGGATTCGTACTACATTTCCTGCCGTTTTTTACTGACAGACATTACCAGTGGAAAGCTGGTAAATGACCAGAAAACTGATAATATTTACAACTCCGGACACTTTAGGGAGCGTTTTCGCTTGAATTTGCTTTCAAATGTTAGGAATTCATGTTTATACAGCTCAAAGTTTCTGTAGAAAGTCTGTAAGGAATGACTATACTGCCTATGTTTACAATTGAGGCCGAACTTCTCTGGTGTCTTTCGTGTGACTCAGTTAAAATCCTTACGGTTTCAGTACTTACTTGTAAGAAAACTCTCTAATTGTGGTAAAACTCTTAAAATACGCAATTAGAGTTTCCAGAAATGATTATAAACTTGCAAGAAACCCTTGAAATAAAAGTAAATGGATTCGTACTACATTTCCTGCCGTTTTTTAATCACAGACATTACCAGTGGAAAGCTGGTCAATGACCAGAAAACTGATAATATTTACAACTCCGGACATTTTAGGGAGCGTTTTCTCTTGAATTTGCTTTCAAATGTTAGGAATTCATGTTAATACAGCTCAAAATTTCTGTAGAAAGTCTGTAAGGAATGACTATACTGCCTATGTTTACAATTGAGGCCGAACTTCTCTGGTGTCTTTTGTGTGACTCAGTTAAAATCCTTACGGTTCCAGTACTTACTTGTAAGAAAAGTCTCTAATTGTGGTAAAACTCTTAAATACGCAATTAGAGTTTCCAGAAATGATTATAAACTTGTAAGAAACCCTTGAAATAAAAGTGAATGGATTCGTACTACATTTCCTGCCGTTTTTTACTGACAGACATTACCAGTGGAAAGCTGGTAAATGACCAGAAAACTGATAATATTTACAACTCCGGACACTTTAGGGAGCGTTTTCACTTGAATTTGCTTTCAAATGTTAGGAATTCATGTTTATACAGCTCAAAATTTCTGTAGAAGGTCTGTAAGTAAGGACTTCACTGCTAATGTTTACAATTGAGGCCGAACTTCTCTGGCGTCTTTCCTGTGAATCAGTTAAAATTCTTACGGTTCCAGTACTTACTTGTAAGAAAACTCTCTAATTTTGGTAAAACTCTTAAAATACGCAATTAGAGTTTCCAGAAATGATTATAAACTTATAAGAAACCCTTGAAATAAAAGTAAATGGATTCGTACTACATTTCCTGCCGTTTTTTAATCCCAGACATTACCAGTGGAAAGCTGGTAAATGACCAGAAAACTGATAATATTTACAACTCCGGACACTTTAGGGAGCGTTTTCACTTAAATTTGCTTTCAAATGTTAGGAATTCATGTTTATACAGCTCAAAATTTCTGTAGAAGGTCTGTAAGTAAGGACTTCACTGCTAATGTTTACAATTGAGGCCGAACTTCTCTGGTGTCTTTTGTGTGACTCAGTTAAAATCCTTACGGTTCCAGTACTTACTTGTAGGAAAACTCTCTAATTGTGGTAAAACTCTTAAAATACGCAATTAGAGTTTCCGGAAATGATTATAAACTTATAAGAAACCCTTGAAATAAAAGTAAATGGATTCGTACTACATTTCCTGCCGTTTTTTACTGACAGACATTACCAGTGGAAAGCTGGTAAATGACCAGAAAACTGATAATATTTACAACTCCGGACACTTTAGGGAGCGTTTTCGCTTGAATTTGCTTTCAAATGTTAGGAATTCATGTTTATACAGCTCAAAGTTTCTGTAGAAAGTCTGTAAGGAATGACTATACTGCCTATGTTTACAATTGAGGCCGAACTTCTCTGGTGTCTTTTGTGTGACTCAGTTAAAATCCTTACGGTTCCAGTACTTACTTGTAAGAAAACTCTCTAATTGTGGTAAAACTCTTAAATACGCAATTAGAGTTTCCAGAAATGATTATAAACTTGTAAGAAACCCTTGAAATAAAAGTGAATGGATTCGTACTACATTTCCTGCCGTTTTTTACTGACAGACATTACCAGTGGAAAGCTGGTAAATGACCAGAAAACTGATAATATTTACAACTCCGGACACTTTAGGGAGCGTTTTCGCTTGAATTTGCTTTCAAATGTTAGGAATTCATGTTAATACAGCTCAAAATTTCTGTAGAAGGTCTGTAAGTAAGGACTTCCCTGCTAATGTTTACAATTGAGGCCGAACTTCTCTGGCGTCTTTTGTGTGACTCAGTTAAAATCCTTACGGTTCCAGTACTTACTTGTAAGAAAACTCTCTAATTGTGGTAAAACTCTTAAAATACGCAATTAGAGTTTCCAGAAATGATTATAAACTTGTAAGAAACCCTTGAAATAAAAGTAAATGGATTCGTACTACATTTCCTGCCGTTTTTTAATCCCAGACATTACCAGTGGAAAGCTGGTAAATGACCAGAAAACGGATAATATTTACAACTCCGGACACTTTAGGGAGCGTTTTCACTTGAATTTGCTTTCAAATGTTAGGAATTCATGTTTATACAGCTCAAAGTTTCTGTAGAAAGTCTGTAAGGAATGACTATACTGCCTATGTTTACAATTGAGGCCGAACTTCTCTGGCGTCTTTCCTGTGAATCAGTTAAAATCCTTACGGTTCAAGTACTTATTTGTAAGAAAACGCTCTAATTATGGTAAAACTCTTAAAATACGCAATTAGAGTTTCCGGAAATGATTATAAACTTGTAAGAAACCCTTGAAATAAAAGTAAATTGATTCGTACTACATTTACTGCCGTTTTTTAATCCCAGACATTACCAGTGGAAAGCTGGTAAATGACCAGAAAACTGATAATATTTACAACTCCGGACACTTTAGGGAGCGTTTTCACTTAAATTTGCTTTCAAATGTTAGGAATTCATGTTTATACAGCTCAAAATTTCTGTAGAAGGTCTGTAAGTAAGGACTTCACTGCTAATGTTTACAATTGAGGCCGAACTTCTCTGGCGTCTTTTGTGTGACTCAGTTAAAATCCTTACGGTTCCAGTACTTACTTGTAGGAAAACTCTCTAATTGTGGTAAAACTCTTAAAATACGCAATTAGAGTTTCCGGAAATGATTATAAACTTATAAGAAACCCTTGAAATAAAAGTAAATGGATTCGTACTACATTTCCTGCCGTTTTTTACTGACAGACATTACCAGTGGAAAGCTGGTAAATGACCAGAAAACTGATAATATTTACAACTCCGGACACTTTAGGGAGCGTTTTCGCTTGAATTTGCTTTCAAATGTTAGGAATTCATGTTTATACAGCTCAAAGTTTCTGTAGAAAGTCTGTAAGGAATGACTATACTGCCTATGTTTACAATTGAGGCCGAACTTCTCTGGTGTCTTTTGTGTGACTCAGTTAAAATCCTTACGGTTCCAGTACTTACTTGTAAGAAAACTCTCTAATTGTGGTAAAACTCTTAAATACGCAATTAGAGTTTCCAGAAATGATTATAAACTTGTAAGAAACCCTTGAAATAAAAGTGAATGGATTCGTACTACATTTCCTGCCGTTTTTTACTGACAGACATTACCAGTGGAAAGCTGGTAAATGACCAGAAAACTGATAATATTTACAACTCCGGACACTTTAGGGAGCGTTTTCACTTGAATTTGCTTTCAAATGTTAGGAATTCATGTTTATACAGCTCAAAATTTCTGTAGAAGGTCTGTAAGTAAGGACTTCACTGCTAATGTTTACAATTGAGGCCGAACTTCTCTGGCGTCTTTCCTGTGAATCAGTTAAAATTCTTACGGTTCCAGTACTTACTTGTAAGAAAACTCTCTAATTGTGGTAAAACTCTTAAAATACGCAATTAGAGTTTCCAGAAATGATTATAAACTTATAAGAAACCCTTGAAATAAAAGTAAATGGATTCGTACTACATTTCCTGCCGTTTTTTACTGACAGACATTACCGGTGGAAAGCTGGTAAATGACCAGAAAACTGATAATATTTACAACTCCGGACACTTTAGGGAGCGTTTTCGCTTGAATTTGCTTTCAAATGTTAGGAATTCATGTTTATACAGCTCAAAGTTTCTGTAGAAAGTCTGTAAGGAATGACTATACTGCCTATGTTTACAATTGAGGCCGAACTTCTCTGGTGTCTTTCGTGTGACTCAGTTAAAATCCTTACGGTTTCAGTACTTACTTGTAAGAAAACTCTCTAATTGTGGTAAAACTCTTAAAATACGCAATTAGAGTTTCCAGAAATGATTATAAACTTGCAAGAAACCCTTGAAATAAAAGTAAATGGATTCGTACTACATTTCCTGCCGTTTTTTAATCACAGACATTACCAGTGGAAAGCTGGTCAATGACCAGAAAACTGATAATATTTACAACTCCGGACATTTTAGGGAGCGTTTTCTCTTGAATTTGCTTTCAAATGTTAGGAATTCATGTTAATACAGCTCAAAATTTCTGTAGAAAGTCTGTAAGGAATGACTATACTGCCTATGTTTACAATTGAGGCCGAACTTCTCTGGTGTCTTTTGTGTGACTCAGTTAAAATCCTTACGGTTCCAGTACTTACTTGTAAGAAAAGTCTCTAATTGTGGTAAAACTCTTAAATACGCAATTAGAGTTTCCAGAAATGATTATAAACTTGTAAGAAACCCTTGAAATAAAAGTGAATGGATTCGTACTACATTTCCTGCCGTTTTTTACTGACAGACATTACCAGTGGAAAGCTGGTAAATGACCAGAAAACTGATAATATTTACAACTCCGGACACTTTAGGGAGCGTTTTCACTTGAATTTGCTTTCAAATGTTAGGAATTCATGTTTATACAGCTCAAAATTTCTGTAGAAGGTCTGTAAGTAAGGACTTCACTGCTAATGTTTACAATTGAGGCCGAACTTCTCTGGCGTCTTTCCTGTGAATCAGTTAAAATTCTTACGGTTCCAGTACTTACTTGTAAGAAAACTCTCTAATTTTGGTAAAACTCTTAAAATACGCAATTAGAGTTTCCAGAAATGATTATAAACTTATAAGAAACCCTTGAAATAAAAGTAAATGGATTCGTACTACATTTCCTGCCGTTTTTTAATCCCAGACATTACCAGTGGAAAGCTGGTAAATGACCAGAAAACTGATAATATTTACAACTCCGGACACTTTAGGGAGCGTTTTCACTTAAATTTGCTTTCAAATGTTAGGAATTCATGTTTATACAGCTCAAAATTTCTGTAGAAGGTCTGTAAGTAAGGACTTCACTGCTAATGTTTACAATTGAGGCCGAACTTCTCTGGTGTCTTTTGTGTGACTCAGTTAAAATCCTTACGGTTCCAGTACTTACTTGTAGGAAAACTCTCTAATTGTGGTAAAACTCTTAAAATACGCAATTAGAGTTTCCGGAAATGATTATAAACTTATAAGAAACCCTTGAAATAAAAGTAAATGGATTCGTACTACATTTCCTGCCGTTTTTTACTGACAGACATTACCAGTGGAAAGCTGGTAAATGACCAGAAAACTGATAATATTTACAACTCCGGACACTTTAGGGAGCGTTTTCGCTTGAATTTGCTTTCAAATGTTAGGAATTCATGTTTATACAGCTCAAAGTTTCTGTAGAAAGTCTGTAAGGAATGACTATACTGCCTATGTTTACAATTGAGGCCGAACTTCTCTGGTGTCTTTTGTGTGACTCAGTTAAAATCCTTACGGTTCCAGTACTTACTTGTAAGAAAACTCTCTAATTGTGGTAAAACTCTTAAATACGCAATTAGAGTTTCCAGAAATGATTATAAACTTGTAAGAAACCCTTGAAATAAAAGTGAATGGATTCGTACTACATTTCCTGCCGTTTTTTACTGACAGACATTACCAGTGGAAAGCTGGTAAATGACCAGAAAACTGATAATATTTACAACTCCGGACACTTTAGGGAGCGTTTTCACTTGAATTTGCTTTCAAATGTTAGGAATTCATGTTTATACAGCTCAAAATTTCTGTAGAAGGTCTGTAAGTAAGGACTTCACTGCTAATGTTTACAATTGAGGCCGAACTTCTCTGGCGTCTTTCCTGTGAATCAGTTAAAATTCTTACGGTTCCAGTACTTACTTGTAAGAAAACTCTCTAATTGTGGTAAAACTCTTAAAATACGCAATTAGAGTTTCCAGAAATGATTATAAACTTATAAGAAACCCTTGAAATAAAAGTAAATGGATTCGTACTACATTTCCTGCCGTTTTTTACTGACAGACATTACCGGTGGAAAGCTGGTAAATGACCAGAAAACTGATAATATTTACAACTCCGGACACTTTAGGGAGCGTTTTCGCTTGAATTTGCTTTCAAATGTTAGGAATTCATGTTTATACAGCTCAAAGTTTCTGTAGAAAGTCTGTAAGGAATGACTATACTGCCTATGTTTACAATTGAGGCCGAACTTCTCTGGTGTCTTTCGTGTGACTCAGTTAAAATCCTTACGGTTTCAGTACTTACTTGTAAGAAAACTCTCCAATTGTGGTAAAACTCTTAAAATACGCAATTAGAGTTTCCAGAAATGATTATAAACTTGCAAGAAACCCTTGAAATAAAAGTAAATGGATTCGTACTACATTTCCTGCCGTTTTTTAATCACAGACATTACCAGTGGAAAGCTGGTCAATGACCAGAAAACTGATAATATTTACAACTCCGGACATTTTAGGGAGCGTTTTCTCTTGAATTTGCTTTCAAATGTTAGGAATTCATGTTAATACAGCTCAAAATTTCTGTAGAAAGTCTGTAAGGAATGACTATACTGCCTATGTTTACAATTGAGGCCGAACTTCTCTGGTGTCTTTTGTGTGACTCAGTTAAAATCCTTACGGTTCCAGTACTTACTTGTAAGAAAAGTCTCTAATTGTGGTAAAACTCTTAAATACGCAATTAGAGTTTCCAGAAATGATTATAAACTTGTAAGAAACCCTTGAAATAAAAGTGAATGGATTCGTACTACATTTCCTGCCGTTTTTTACTGACAGACATTACCAGTGGAAAGCTGGTAAATGACCAGAAAACTGATAATATTTACAACTCCGGACACTTTAGGGAGCGTTTTCACTTGAATTTGCTTTCAAATGTTAGGAATTCATGTTTATACAGCTCAAAATTTCTGTAGAAGGTCTGTAAGTAAGGACTTCACTGCTAATGTTTACAATTGAGGCCGAACTTCTCTGGCGTCTTTCCTGTGAATCAGTTAAAATTCTTACGGTTCCAGTACTTACTTGTAAGAAAACTCTCTAATTTTGGTAAAACTCTTAAAATACGCAATTAGAGTTTCCAGAAATGATTATAAACTTATAAGAAACCCTTGAAATAAAAGTAAATGGATTCGTACTACATTTCCTGCCGTTTTTTAATCCCAGACATTACCAGTGGAAAGCTGGTAAATGACCAGAAAACTGATAATATTTACAACTCCGGACACTTTAGGGAGCGTTTTCACTTAAATTTGCTTTCAAATGTTAGGAATTCATGTTTATACAGCTCAAAATTTCTGTAGAAGGTCTGTAAGTAAGGACTTCACTGCTAATGTTTACAATTGAGGCCGAACTTCTCTGGTGTCTTTTGTGTGACTCAGTTAAAATCCTTACGGTTCCAGTACTTACTTGTAGGAAAACTCTCTAATTGTGGTAAAACTCTTAAAATACGCAATTAGAGTTTCCGGAAATGATTATAAACTTATAAGAAACCCTTGAAATAAAAGTAAATGGATTCGTACTACATTTCCTGCCGTTTTTTACTGACAGACATTACCAGTGGAAAGCTGGTAAATGACCAGAAAACTGATAATATTTACAACTCCGGACACTTTAGGGAGCGTTTTCGCTTGAATTTGCTTTCAAATGTTAGGAGTTCATGTTTATACAGCTCAAAGTTTCTGTAGAAAGTCTGTAAGGAATGACTATACTGCCTATGTTTACAATTGAGGCCGAACTTCTCTGGTGTCTTTCGTGTGACTCAGTTAAAATCCTTACGGTTTCAGTACTTACTTGTAAGAAAACTCTCTAATTGTGGTAAAACTCTTAAAATACGCAATTAGAGTTTCCAGAAATGATTATAAACTTGCAAGAAACCCTTGAAATAAAAGTAAATGGATTCGTACTACATTTCCTGCCGTTTTTTAATCACAGACATTACCAGTGGAAAGCTGGTCAATGACCAGAAAACTGATAATATTTACAACTCCGGACATTTTAGGGAGCGTTTTCTCTTGAATTTGCTTTCAAATGTTAGGAATTCATGTTTATACAGCTCAAAATTTCTGTAGAGAGTCTGTAAGGAATGACTATACTGCCTATGTTTACAATTGAGGCCGAACTTCTCTGGTGTCTTTTGTGTGACTCAGTTAAAATCCTTACGGTTCCAGTACTTACTTGTAAGAAAACTCTCTAATTGTGGTAAAACTCTTAAAATACGCAATTAGAGTTTCCAGAAATGATTATAAACTTGTAAGAAACCCTTGAAATAAAAGTGAATGGATTCGTACTACATTTCCTGCCGTTTTTTACTGACAGACATTACCAGTGGAAAGCTGGTAAATGACCAGAAAACTGATAATATTTACAACTCCGGACACTTTAGGGAGCGTTTTCACTTGAATTTGCTTTCAAATGTTAGGAATTCATGTTTATACAGCTCAAAATTTCTGTAGAAGGTCTGTAAGTAAGGACTTCACTGCTAATGTTTACAATTGAGGCCGAACTTCTCTGGCGTCTTTCCTGTGAATCAGTTAAAATTCTTACGGTTCCAGTACTTACTTGTAAGAAAACTCTCTAATTTTGGTAAAACTCTTAAAATACGCAATTAGAGTTTCCAGAAATGATTATAAACTTGTAAGAAACCCTTGAAATAAAAGTAAATGGATTCGTACTACATTTCCTGCCGTTTTTTACTGACAGACATTACAGGTGGAAAGCTGGTAAATGACCAGAAAACTGATAATATTTACAACTCCGGACACTTTACGGAGCGTTTTCACTTGAATTTGCTTTCAAATGTTAGGAATTCATGTTTATACAGCTCAAAGTTTCTGTAGAAAGTCTGTAAGGAATGACTATACTGCCTATGTTTACAATTGAGGCCGAACTTCTCTGGCGTCTTTCCTGTGAATCAGTTAAAATCCTTACGGTTCAAGTACTTATTTGTAAGAAAACGCTCTAATTATGGTAAAACTCTTAAAATACGCAATTAGAGTTTCCGGAAATGATTATAAACTTGTAAGAAACCCTTGAAATAAAAGTAAATTGATTCGTACTACATTTCCTGCCGTTTTTTAATCCCAGACATTACCAGTGGAAAGCTAGTCAATGACCAGAAAACTGATAATATTTACAACTCCGGACATTTTAGGGAGCGTTTTCTCTTGAATTTGCTTTCAAATGTTAGGAATTCATGTTAATACAGCTCAAAATTTCTGTAGAAAGTCTGTAAGGAATGACTATACTGCCTATGTTTACAATTGAGGCCGAACTTCTCTGGTGTCTTTTGTGTGACTCAGTTAAAATCCTTACGGTTCCAGTACTTACTTGTAAGAAAACTCTCTAATTGTGGTAAAACTCTTAAATACGCAATTAGAGTTTCCAGAAATGATTATAAACTTGTAAGAAACCCTTGAAATAAAAGTGAATGGATTCGTACTACATTTCCTGCCGTTTTTTACTGACAGACATTACCAGTGGAAAGCTGGTAAATGACCAGAAAACTGATAATATTTACAACTCCGGACACTTTAGGGAGCGATTTCACTTGAATTTGCTTTCAAATGTTAGGAATTCATGTTTATACAGCTCAAAATTTCTGTAGAAGGTCTGTAAGTAAGGACTTCACTGCTAATGTTTACAATTGAGGCCGAACTTCTCTGGCGTCTTTCCTGTGAATCAGTTAAAATTCTTACGGTTCCAGTACTTACTTGTAAGAAAACTCTCTAATTGTGGTAAACCTCTTAAAATACGCAATTAGAGTTTCCAGAAATGATTATAAACTTATAAGAAACCCTTGAAATAAAAGTAAATGGATTCGTACTACATTTCCTGCCGTTTTTTACTGACAGACATTACAGGTGGAAAGCTGGTAAATGACCAGAAAACTGATAATATTTACAACTCCGGACACTTTACGGAGCGTTTTCGCTTGAATTTGCTTTCAAATGTTAGGAATTCATGTTTATACAGCTCAAAGTTTCTGTAGAAAGTCTGTAAGGAATGACTATACTGCCTATGTTTACAATTGAGGCCGAACTTCTCTGGTGTCTTTTGTGTGAATCAGTTAAAATCCTTACGGTTCCAGTACTTACTTGTAAGAAAACTTTCTAATTGTGGTAAAACTCTTAAAATACGCAATTAGAGTTTCCAGAAATGATTATAAACTTGTAAGAAACCCTTGAAATAAAAGTAAATGGATTCGTACTACATTTCCTGCCGTTTTTTAATCCCAGACATTACCAGTGGAAAGCTTGTAAATGACCAGAAAACTGATAATATTTACAACTCCGGACACTTTACGGAGCGTTTTCGCTTGAATTTGCTTTCAAATGTTAGGAATTCATGTTTATACAGCTCAAAGTTTCTGTAGAAAGTCTGTAAGGAATGACTATACTACCTATGTTTACAATTGAGGCCGAACTTCTCTGGTGTCTTTTGTGTGAATCAGTTAAAATCCTTACGGTTCCAGTACTTACTTGTAAGAAAACTTTCTAATTGTGGTAAAACTCTTAAAATACGCAATTAGAGTTTCCAGAAATGATTATAAACTTGTAAGAAACCCTTGAAATAAAAGTAAATGGATTCGTACTACATTTCCTGCCGTTTTTAACTGACAGACATTACCAGTGGAAAGCGGGTAAATGACCAGAAAACGGATAATATTTACAACTCCGGACACTTTAGGGAGCGTTTTCACTTGAATTTGCTTTCAAATGTTAGGAATTCATGTTTATACAGCTCAAAATTTCTGTAGAAGGTCTGTAAGTAAGGACTTCCCTGCTAATGTTTACAATTGAGGCCGAACTTCTCTGGCGTCTTTTGGGTGACTCAGTTAAAATCCTTACGGTTCCAGTACTTACTTGTAAGAAAACTCTCTAATTGTGGTAAAACTCTTAAAATACGCAATTAGAGTTTCCAGAAATGATTATAAACTTGTAAGAAACCCTTGAAATAAAAGTAAATGGATTCGTACTACATTTCCTGCCGTTTTTTAATCCCAGACATTACCAGTGGAAAGCTGGTAAATGACCAGAAAACGGATAATATTTACAACTCCGGACACTTTAGGGAGCGTTTTCGCTTGAATTTGCTTTCAAATGTTAGGAATTCATGTTAATACAGCTCAAAATTAATGTAGAAAGTCTGTAAGGAATGACTATACTGCCTATGTTTACAATTGAGGCCGAACTTCTCTGGCGTCTTTCCTGTGAATCAGTAAAAATTCTTACGGTTCCAGTACTTACTTGTAAGAAAACTCTCTAATTGTGGTAAAACTCTTAAAATACGCAATTAGAGTTTCCAGAAATGATTATAAACTTATAAGAAACCCTTGAAATAAAAGTAAATGGATTCGTACTACATTTCCTGCCGTTTTTTAATCACAGACATTACCAGTGGAAAGCTGGTCAATGACCAGAAAACTGATAATATTTACAACTCCGGACATTTTAGGGAGCGTTTTCTCTTGAATTTGCTTTCAAATGTTAGGAATTCATGTTTATACAGCTCAAAATTTCTGTAGAAAATCTGTAAGGAATGACTATACTGCCTATGTTTACAATTGAGGCCGAACTTCTCTGGTGTCTTTTGTGTGACTCAGTTAAAATCCTTACGGTTCCAGTACTTACTTGTAAGAAAACTCTCTAATTGTGGTAAAACTCTTAAAATACGCAATTAGAGTTTCCAGAAATGATTATAAACTTGTAAGAAACCCTTGAAATAAAAGTGAATGGATTCGTACTACATTTCCTGCCGTTTTTTACTGACAGACATTACCAGTGGAAAGCTGGTAAATGACCAGAAAACTGATAATATTTACAACTCCGGACACTTTAGGGAGCGTTTTCACTTGAATTTGCTTTCAAATGTTAGGAATTCATGTTTATACAGCTCAAAATTTCTGTAGAAGGTCTGTAAGTAAGGACTTCACTGCTAATGTTTACAATTGAGGCCGAACTTCTCTGGCGTCTTTCCTGTGAATCAGTTAAAATTCTTACGGTTCCAGTACTTACTTGTAAGAAAACTCTCTAATTTTGGTAAAACTCTTAAAATACGCAATTAGAGTTTCCAGAAATGATTATAAACTTATAAGAAACCCTTGAAATAAAAGTAAATGGATTCGTACTACATTTCCTGCCGTTTTTTACTGACAGACATTACAGGTGGAAAGCTGGTAAATGACCAGAAAACTGATAATATTTACAACTCCGGACACTTTACGGAGCGTTTTCACTTGAATTTGCTTTCAAATGTTAGGAATTCATGTTTATACAGCTCAAAGTTTCTGTAGAAAGTCTGTAAGGAATGACTATACTGCCTATGTTTACAATTGAGGCCGAACTTCTCTGGCGTCTTTCCTGTGAATCAGTTAAAATCCTTACGGTTCAAGTACTTATTTGTAAGAAAACGCTCTAATTATGGTAAAACTCTTAAAATACGCAATTAAAGTTTCCGGAAATGATTATAAACTTGTAAGAAACCCTTGAAATAAAATTAAATTGATTCGTACTACATTTCCTGCCGTTTTTTAATCCCAGACATTACCAGTGGAAAGCTGGTCAATGACCAGAAAACTGATAATATTTACAACTCCGGACATTTTAGGGAGCGTTTTCTCTTGAATTTGCTTTCAAATGTTAGGAATTCATGTTAATACAGCTCAAAATTTCTGTAGAAAGTCTGTAAGGAATGACTATACTGCCTATGTTTACAATTGAGGCCGAACTTCTCTGGTGTCTTTTGTGTGACTCAGTTAAAATCCTTACGGTTCCAGTACTTACTTGTAAGAAAACTCTCTAATTGTGGTAAAACTCTTAAATACGCAATTAGAGTTTCCAGAAATGATTATAAACTTGTAAGAAACCCTTGAAATAAAAGTAAATGGATTCGTACTACATTTCCTGCCGTTTTTTACTGACAGACATTACTAGTGGAAAGCTGGTAAATGACCAGAAAACTGATAATATTTACAACTCCGGACACTTTAGGGAGCGTTTTCACTTGAATTTGCTTTCAAATGTTAGGAATTCATGTTTATACAGCTCAAAATTTCTGTAGAAGGTCTGTAAGTAAGGACTTCACTGCTAATGTTTACAATTGAGGCCGAACTTCTCTGGCGTCTTTCCTGTGAATCAGTTAAAATTCTTACGGTTCCAGTACTTACTTGTAAGAAAACTCTCTAATTGTGGTAAACCTCTTAAAATACGCAATTAGAGTTTCCAGAAATGATTATAAACTTATAAGAAACCCTTGAAATAAAAGTAAATGGATTCGTACTACATTTCCTGCCGTTTTTTACTGACAGACATTACAGGTGGAAAGCTGGTAAATGACCAGAAAACTGATAATATTTACAACTCCGGACACTTTACGGAGCGTTTTCGCTTGAATTTGCTTTCAAATGTTAGGAATTCATGTTTATACAGCTCAAAATTTCTGTAGAAGGTCTGTAAGTAAGGACTTCCCTGCTAATGTTTACAATTGAGGCCGAACTTCTCTGGCGTCTTTTGGGTGACTCAGTTAAAATCCTTACGGTTCCAGTACTTACTTGTAAGAAAACTCTCTAATTGTGGTAAAACTCTTAAAATACGCAATTAGAGTTTCCAGAAATGATTATAAACTTGTAAGAAACCCTTGAAATAAAAGTAAATGGATTCGTACTACATTTCCTGCCGTTTTTTAATCCCAGACATTACCAGTGGAAAGCTGGTAAATGACCAGAAAACGGATAATATTTACAACTCCGGACACTTTAGGGAGCGTTTTCGCTTGAATTTGCTTTCAAATGTTAGGAATTCATGTTAATACAGCTCAAAATTAATGTAGAAAGTCTGTAAGGAATGACTATACTGCCTATGTTTACAATTGAGGCCGAACTTCTCTGGCGTCTTTCCTGTGAATCAGTAAAAATTCTTACGGTTCCAGTACTTACTTGTAAGAAAACTCTCTAATTGTGGTAAAACTCTTAAAATACGCAATTAGAGTTTCCAGAAATGATTATAAACTTGCAAGAAACCCTTGAAATAAAAGTAAATGGATTCGTACTACATTTCCTGCCGTTTTTTAATCACAGACATTACCAGTGGAAAGCTGGTCAATGACCAGAAAACTGATAATATTTACAACTCCGGACATTTTAGGGAGCGTTTTCTCTTGAATTTGCTTTCAAATGTTAGGAATTCATGTTTATACAGCTCAAAATTTCTGTAGAAAATCTGTAAGGAATGACTATACTGCCTATGTTTACAATTGAGGCCGAACTTCTCTGGTGTCTTTTGTGTGACTCAGTTAAAATCCTTACGGTTCCAGTACTTACTTGTAAGAAAACTCTCTAATTGT
Source organism: Myotis daubentonii (assembly GCF_963259705.1). Lineage (NCBI taxonomy): Eukaryota > Metazoa > Chordata > Mammalia > Chiroptera > Vespertilionidae > Myotis > Myotis daubentonii. The sequence continues at coordinate 65,368 of NW_026775543.1, read as the reverse complement.
GGTAAAACTCTTAAAATACGCAATTAGAGTTTCCAGAAATGATTATAAACTTGTAAGAAACCCTTGAAATAAAAGTGAATGGATTCGTACTACATTTCCTGCCGTTTTTTACTGACAGACATTACCAGTGGAAAGCTGGTAAATGACCAGAAAACTGATAATATTTACAACTCCGGACACTTTAGGGAGCGTTTTCACTTGAATTTGCTTTCAAATGTTAGGAATTCATGTTTATACAGCTCAAAATTTCTGTAGAAGGTCTGTAAGTAAGGACTTCACTGCTAATGTTTACAATTGAGGCCGAACTTCTCTGGCGTCTTTCCTGTGAATCAGTTAAAATTCTTACGGTTCCAGTACTTACTTGTAAGAAAACTCTCTAATTTTGGTAAAACTCTTAAAATACGCAATTAGAGTTTCCAGAAATGATTATAAACTTATAAGAAACCCTTGAAATAAAAGTAAATGGATTCGTACTACATTTCCTGCCGTTTTTTACTGACAGACATTACAGGTGGAAAGCTGGTAAATGACCAGAAAACTGATAATATTTACAACTCCGGACACTTTACGGAGCGTTTTCACTTGAATTTGCTTTCAAATGTTAGGAATTCATGTTTATACAGCTCAAAGTTTCTGTAGAAAGTCTGTAAGGAATGACTATACTGCCTATGTTTACAATTGAGGCCGAACTTCTCTGGCGTCTTTCCTGTGAATCAGTTAAAATCCTTACGGTTCAAGTACTTATTTGTAAGAAAACGCTCTAATTATGGTAAAACTCTTAAAATACGCAATTAGAGTTTCCGGAAATGATTATAAACTTGTAAGAAACCCTTGAAATAAAATTAAATTGATTCGTACTACATTTCCTGCCGTTTTTTAATCCCAGACATTACCAGTGGAAAGCTGGTCAATGACCAGAAAACTGATAATATTTACAACTCCGGACATTTTAGGGAGCGTTTTCTCTTGAATTTGCTTTCAAATGTTAGGAATTCATGTTAATACAGCTCAAAATTTCTGTAGAAAGTCTGTAAGGAATGACTATACTGCCTATGTTTACAATTGAGGCCGAACTTCTCTGGTGTCTTTTGTGTGACTCAGTTAAAATCCTTACGGTTCCAGTACTTACTTGTAAGAAAACTCTCTAATTGTGGTAAAACTCTTAAATACGCAATTAGAGTTTCCAGAAATGATTATAAACTTGTAAGAAACCCTTGAAATAAAAGTAAATGGATTCGTACTACATTTCCTGCCGTTTTTTACTGACAGACATTACTAGTGGAAAGCTGGTAAATGACCAGAAAACTGATAATATTTACAACTCCGGACACTTTAGGGAGCGTTTTCACTTGAATTTGCTTTCAAATGTTAGGAATTCATGTTAATACAGCTCAAAATTTCTGTAGAAAGTCTGTAAGGAATGACTATACTGCCTATGTTTACAATTGAGGCCGAACTTCTCTGGTGTCTTTTGTGTGACTCAGTTAAAATCCTTACGGTTCCAGTACTTACTTGTAAGAAAACTCTCTAATTGTGGTAAAACTCTTAAATACGCAATTAGAGTTTCCAGAAATGATTATAAACTTGTAAGAAACCCTTGAAATAAAAGTAAATGGATTCGTACTACATTTCCTGCCGTTTTTTACTGACAGACATTACTAGTGGAAAGCTGGTAAATGACCAGAAAACTGATAATATTTACAACTCCGGACACTTTAGGGAGCGTTTTCACTTGAATTTGCTTTCAAATGTTAGGAATTCATGTTTATACAGCTCAAAATTTCTGTAGAAGGTCTGTAAGTACGGACTTCACTGCTAATGTTTACAATTGAGGCCGAACTTCTCTGGCGTCTTTCCTGTGAATCAGTTAAAATTCTTACGGTTCCAGTACTTACTTGTAAGAAAACTCTCTAATTGTGGTAAACCTCTTAAAATACGCAATTAGAGTTTCCAGAAATGATTATAAACTTATAAGAAACCCTTGAAATAAAAGTAAATGGATTCGTACTACATTTCCTGCCGTTTTTTACTGACAGACATTACAGGTGGAAAGCTGGTAAATGACCAGAAAACTGATAATATTTACAACTCCGGACACTTTACGGAGCGTTTTCGCTTGAATTTGCTTTCAAATGTTAGGAATTCATGTTTATACAGCTCAAAATTTCTGTAGAAGGTCTGTAAGTAAGGACTTCCCTGCTAATGTTTACAATTGAGGCCGAACTTCTCTGGCGTCTTTTGGGTGACTCAGTTAAAATCCTTACGGTTCCAGTACTTACTTGTAAGAAAACTCTCTAATTGTGGTAAAACTCTTAAAATACGCAATTAGAGTTTCCAGAAATGATTATAAACTTGTAAGAAACCCTTGAAATAAAAGTAAATGGATTCGTACTACATTTCCTGCCGTTTTCTAATCCCAGACATTACCAGTGGAAAGCTGGTAAATGACCAGAAAACGGATAATATTTACAACTCCGGACACTTTAGGGAGCGTTTTCGCTTGAATTTGCTTTCAAATGTTAGGAATTCATGTTAATACAGCTCAAAATTAATGTAGAAAGTCTGTAAGGAATGACTATACTGCCTATGTTTACAATTGAGGCCGAACTTCTCTGGCGTCTTTCCTGTGAATCAGTAAAAATTCTTACGGTTCCAGTACTTACTTGTAAGAAAACTCTCTAATTGTGGTAAAACTCTTAAAATACGCAATTAGAGTTTCCAGAAATGATTATAAACTTATAAGAAACCCTTGAAATAAAAGTAAATGGATTCGTACTACATTTCCTGCCGTTTTTTACTGACAGACATTACAGGTGGAAAGCTGGTAAATGACCAGAAAACTGATAATATTTACAACTCCGGACACTTTACGGAGCGTTTTCGCTTGAATTTGCTTTCAAATGTTAGGAATTCATGTTTATACAGCTCAAAGTTTCTGTAGAAAGTCTGTAAGGAATGACTATACTGCCTATGTTTACAATTGAGGCCGAACTTCTCTGGTGTCTTTTGTGTGAATCAGTTAAAATCCTTACGGTTCCAGTACTTACTTGTAAGAAAACTTTCTAATTGTGGTAAAACTCTTAAAATACGCAATTAGAGTTTCCAGAAATGATTATAAACTTGTAAGAAACCCTTGAAATAAAAGTAAATGGATTCGTACTACATTTCCTGCCGTTTTTTAATCCCAGACATTACCAGTGGAAAGCTTGTAAATGACCAGAAAACTGATAATATTTACAACTCCGGACACTTTACGGAGCGTTTTCGCTTGAATTTGCTTTCAAATGTTAGGAATTCATGTTTATACAGCTCAAAGTTTCTGTAGAAAGTCTGTAAGGAATGACTATACTACCTATGTTTACAATTGAGGCCGAACTTCTCTGGTGTCTTTTGTGTGAATCAGTTAAAATCCTTACGGTTCCAGTACTTACTTGTAAGAAAACTTTCTAATTGTGGTAAAACTCTTAAAATACGCAATTAGAGTTTCCAGAAATGATTATAAACTTGTAAGAAACCCTTGAAATAAAAGTAAATGGATTCGTACTACATTTCCTGCCGTTTTTAACTGACAGACATTACCAGTGGAAAGCGGGTAAATGACCAGAAAACGGATAATATTTACAACTCCGGACACTTTAGGGAGCGTTTTCACTTGAATTTGCTTTCAAATGTTAGGAATTCATGTTTATACAGCTCAAAATTTCTGTAGAAGGTCTGTAAGTAAGGACTTCCCTGCTAATGTTTACAATTGAGGCCGAACTTCTCTGGCGTCTTTTGGGTGACTCAGTTAAAATCCTTACGGTTCCAGTACTTACTTGTAAGAAAACTCTGTAATTGTGGTAAAACTCTTAAAATACGCAATTAGAGTTTCCAGAAATGATTATAAACTTGTAAGAAACCCTTGAAATAAAAGTAAATGGATTCGTACTACATTTCCTGCCGTTTTTTAATCCCAGACATTACCAGTGGAAAGCTGGTCAATGACCAGAAAACTGATAATATTTACAACTCCGGACATTTTAGGGAGCGTTTTCTCTTGAATTTGCTTTCAAATGTTAGGAATTCATGTTAATACAGCTCAAAATTTCTGTAGAAAGTCTGTAAGGAATGACTATACTGCCTATGTTTACAATTGAGGCCGAACTTCTCTGGTGTCTTTTGTGTGACTCAGTTAAAATCCTTACGGTTCCAGTACTTACTTGTAAGAAAACTCTCTAATTGTGGTAAAACTCTTAAATACGCAATTAGAGTTTCCAGAAATGATTATAAACTTGTAAGAAACCCTTGAAATAAAAGTAAATGGATTCGTACTACATTTCCTGCCGTTTTTTACTGACAGACATTACTAGTGGAAAGCTGGTAAATGACCAGAAAACTGATAATATTTACAACTCCGGACACTTTAGGGAGCGTTTTCACTTGAATTTGCTTTCAAATGTTAGGAATTCATGTTTATACAGCTCAAAATTTCTGTAGAAGGTCTGTAAGTAAGGACTTCACTGCTAATGTTTACAATTGAGGCCGAACTTCTCTGGCGTCTTTCCTGTGAATCAGTTAAAATTCTTACGGTTCCAGTACTTACTTGTAAGAAAACTCTCTAATTGTGGTAAACCTCTTAAAATACGCAATTAGAGTTTCCAGAAATGATTATAAACTTATAAGAAACCCTTGAAATAAAAGTAAATGGATTCGTACTACATTTCCTGCCGTTTTTTACTGACAGACATTACAGGTGGAAAGCTGGTAAATGACCAGAAAACTGATAATATTTACAACTCCGGACACTTTACGGAGCGTTTTCGCTTGAATTTGCTTTCAAATGTTAGGAATTCATGTTTATACAGCTCAAAGTTTCTGTAGAAAGTCTGTAAGGAATGACTATACTGCCTATGTTTACAATTGAGGCCGAACTTCTCTGGTGTCTTTTGTGTGAATCAGTTAAAATCCTTACGGTTCCAGTACTTACTTGTAAGAAAACTTTCTAATTGTGGTAAAACTCTTAAAATACGCAATTAGAGTTTCCAGAAATGATTATAAACTTGTAAGAAACCCTTGAAATAAAAGTAAATGGATTCGTACTACATTTCCTGCCGTTTTTTAATCCCAGACATTACCAGTGGAAAGCTTGTAAATGACCAGAAAACTGATAATATTTACAACTCCGGACACTTTACGGAGCGTTTTCGCTTGAATTTGCTTTCAAATGTTAGGAATTCATGTTTATACAGCTCAAAGTTTCTGTAGAAAGTCTGTAAGGAATGACTATACTACCTATGTTTACAATTGAGGCCGAACTTCTCTGGTGTCTTTTGTGTGAATCAGTTAAAATCCTTACGGTTCCAGTACTTACTTGTAAGAAAACTTTCTAATTGTGGTAAAACTCTTAAAATACGCAATTAGAGTTTCCAGAAATGATTATAAACTTGTAAGAAACCCTTGAAATAAAAGTAAATGGATTCGTACTACATTTCCTGCCGTTTTTAACTGACAGACATTACCAGTGGAAAGCGGGTAAATGACCAGAAAACGGATAATATTTACAACTCCGGACACTTTAGGGAGCGTTTTCACTTGAATTTGCTTTCAAATGTTAGGAATTCATGTTTATACAGCTCAAAATTTCTGTAGAAGGTCTGTAAGTAAGGACTTCCCTGCTAATGTTTACAATTGAGGCCGAACTTCTCTGGCGTCTTTTGGGTGACTCAGTTAAAATCCTTACGGTTCCAGTACTTAGTTGTAAGAAAACTCTCTAATTGTGGTAAAACTCTTAAAATACGCAATTAGAGTTTCCAGAAATGATTATAAACTTGTAAGAAACCCTTGAAATAAAAGTAAATGGATTCGTACTACATTTCCTGCCGTTTTTTAATCCCAGACATTACCAGTGGAAAGCTGGTAAATGACCAGAAAACGGATAATATTTACAACTCCGGACACTTTAGGGAGCGTTTTCGCTTGAATTTGCTTTCAAATGTTAGGAATTCATGTTAATACAGCTCAAAATTTCTGTAGAAAGTCTGTAAGGAATGACTATACTGCCTATGTTTACAATTGAGGCCGAACTTCTCTGGCGTCTTTCCTGTGAATCAGTAAAAATTCTTACGGTTCCAGTACTTACTTGTAAGAAAACTCTCTAATTGTGGTAAAACTCTTAAAATACGCAATTAGAGTTTCCAGAAATGATTATAAACTTATAAGAAACCCTTGAAATAAAAGTAAATGGATTCGTACTACATTTCCTGCCGTTTTTTACTGACAGACATTACAGGTGGAAAGCTGGTAAATGACCAGAAAACTGATAATATTTACAACTCCGGACACTTTACGGAGCGTTTTCGCTTGAATTTGCTTTCAAATGTTAGGAATTCATGTTTATACAGCTCAAAGTTTCTGTAGAAAGTCTGTAAGGAATGACTATACTACCTATGTTTCCAATTGAGGCCGAACTTCTCTGGTGTCTTTTGTGTGAATCAGTTAAAATCCTTACGGTTCCAGTACTTACTTGTAAGAAAACTTTCTAATTGTGGTAAAACTCTTAAAATACGCAATTAGAGTTTCCAGAAATGATTATAAACTTGCAAGAAACCCTTGAAATAAAAGTAAATGGATTCGTACTACATTTCCTGCCGTTTTTAACTGACAGACATTACCAGTGGAAAGCGGGTAAATGACCAGAAAACGGATAATATTTACAACTCCGGACACTTTAGGGAGCGTTTTCACTTGAATTTGCTTTCAAATGTTAGGAATTCATGTTTATACAGCTCAAAATTTCTGTAGAAGGTCTGTAAGTAAGGACTTCCCTGCTAATGTTTACAATTGAGGCCGAACTTCTCTGGCGTCTTTTGTGTGACTCAGTTAAAATCCTTACGGTTCCAGTACTTACTTGTAAGAAAACTCTCTAATTGTGGTAAAACTCTTAAAATACGCAATTAGAGTTTCCAGAAATGATTATAAACTTGTAAGAAACCCTTGAAATAAAAGTAAATGGATTCGTACTACATTTCCTGCCGTTTTTTAATCCCAGACATTACCAGTGGAAAGCTGGTAAATGACCAGAAAACGGATAATATTTACAACTCCGGACACTTTAGGGAGCGTTTTCGCTTGAATTTGCTTTCAAATGTTAGGAATTCATGTTAATACAGCTCAAAATTTCTGTAGAAAGTCTGTAAGGAATGACTATACTGCCTATGTTTACAATTGAGGCCGAACTTCTCTGGCGTCTTTCCTGTGAATCAGTTAAAATTCTTACGGTTCCAGTACTTACTTGTAAGAAAACTCTCTAATTGTGGTAAAACTCTTAAAATACGCAATTAGAGTTTCCAGAAATGATTATAAACTTATAAGAAACCCTTGAAATAAAAGTAAATGGATTCGTACTACATTTCCTGCCGTTTTTTACTGACAGACATTACAGGTGGAAAGCTGGTAAATGAACAGAAAACTGATAATATTTACAACTCCGGACACTTTACGGAGCGTTTTCGGTTGAATTTGCTTTCAAATGTTAGGAATTCATGTTTATACAGCTCAAAGTTTCTGTAGAAAGTCTGTAAGGAATGACTATACTACCTATGTTTACAATTGAGGCCGAACTTCTCTGGTGTCTTTTGTGTGAATCAGTTAAAATCCTTACGGTTCCAGTACTTACTTGTAAGAAAACTTTCTAATTGTGGTAAAACTCTTAAAATACGCAATTAGAGTTTCCAGAAATGATTATAAACTTGTAAGAAACCCTTGAAATAAAAGTAAATGGATTCGTACTACATTTCCTGCCGTTTTTAACTGACAGACATTACCAGTGGAAAGCGGGTAAATGACCAGAAAACGGATAATATTTACAACTCCGGACACTTTAGGGAGCGTTTTCACTTGAATTTGCTTTCAAATGTTAGGAATTCATGTTTATACAGCTCAAAATTTCTGTAGAAGGTCTGTAAGTAAGGACTTCCCTGCTAATGTTTACAATTGAGGCCGAACTTCTCTGGCGTCTTTTGTGTGACTCAGTTAAAATCCTTACGGTTCCAGTACTTACTTGTAAGAAAACTCTCTAATTGTGGTAAAACTCTTAAAATACGCAATTAGAGTTTCCAGAAATGATTATAAACTTGTAAGAAACCCTTGAAATAAAAGTAAATGGATTCGTACTACATTTCCTGCCGTTTTTTAATCCCAGACATTACCAGTGGAAAGCTGGTAAATGACCAGAAAACGGATAATATTTACAACTCCGGACACTTTAGGGGGCGTTTTCGCTTGAATTTGCTTTCAAATGTTAGGAATTCATGTTAATACAGCTCAAAATTTCTGTAGAAAGTCTGTAAGGAATGACTATACTGCCTATGTTTACAATTGAGGCCGAACTTCTCTGGCGTCTTTCCTGTGAATCAGTTAAAATTCTTACGGTTCCAGTACTTACTTGTAAGAAAACTCTCTAATTGTGGTAAAACTCTTAAAATACGCAATTAGAGTTTCCAGAAATGATTATAAACTTATAAGAAACCCTTGAAATAAAAGTAAATGGATTCGTACTACATTTCCTGCCGTTTTTTACTGACAGACATTACAGGTGGAAAGCTGGTAAATGACCAGAAAACTGATAATATTTACAACTCCGGACACTTTACGGAGCGTTTTCGCTTGAATTTGCTTTCAAATGTTAGGAATTCATGTTTATACAGCTCAAAGTTTCTCTAGAAAGTCTGTAAGGAATGACTATACTACCTATGTTTACAATTGAGGCCGAACTTCTCTGGTGTCTTTTGTGTGAATCAGTTAAAATCCTTACGGTTCCAGTACTTACTTGTAAGAAAACTTTCTAATTGTGGTAAAACTCTTAAAATACGCAATTAGAGTTTCCAGAAATGATTATAAACTTGTAAGAAACCCTTGAAATAAAAGTAAATGGATTCGTACTACATTTCCTGCCGTTTTTAACTGACAGACATTACCAGTGGAAAGCGGGTAAATGACCAGAAAACGGATAATATTTACAACTCCGGACACTTTAGGGAGCGTTTTCACTTGAATTTGCTTTCAAATGTTAGGAATTCATGTTTATACAGCTCAAAATTTCTGTAGAAGGTCTGTAAGTAAGGACTTCCCTGCTAATGTTTACAATTGAGGCCGAACTTCTCTGGCGTCTTTTGTGTGACTCAGTTAAAATCCTTACGGTTCCAGTACTTACTTGTAAGAAAACTCTCTAATTGTGGTAAAACTCTTAAAATACGCAATTAGAGTTTCCAGAAATGATTATAAACTTGTAAGAAACCCTTGAAATAAAAGTAAATGGATTCGTACTACATTTCCTGCCGTTTTTTAATCCCAGACATTACCAGTGGAAAGCTGGTAAATGACCAGAAAACTGATAATATTTACAACTCCGGACACTTTAGGGAGCGTTTTCGCTTGAATTTGCTTTCAAATGTTAGGAATTCATGTTTATACAGCTCAAAGTTTCTGTAGAAAGTCTGTAAGGAATGACTATACTGCCTATGTTTACAATTGAGGCCGAACTTCTCTGGTGTCTTTTGTGTGAATCAGTTAAAATCCTTACGGTTCCAGTACTTACTTGTTAGAAAACTTTCTAATTGTGGTAAAACTCATAAATACGCAATTAGAGTTTCCAGAAATGATTATAAACTTGTAAGAAACCCTTGAAATAAAAGTAAATGGATTCGTACTACATTTCCTGCCGTTTTTAACTGACAGACATTACCAGTGGAAAGCTGGTAAATGACCAGAAAACGGATAATATTTACAACTCCGGACACTTTAGGGAGCGTTTTCACTTGAATTTGCTTTCAAATGTTAGGAATTCATGTTTATACAGCTCAAAATTTCTGTAGAAAGTCTGTAAGGAATGACTATACTGCCTATGTTTACAATTGAGGCCGAACTTCTCTGGCGTCTTTCCTGTGAATCAGTTAAAATCCTTACGGTTCAAGTACTTATTTGTAAGAAAACGCTCTAATTACGGTAAAACTCTTAAAATACGCAATTAGAGTTTCCGGAAATGATTATAAACTTGTAAGAAACCCTTGAAATAAAAGTAAATTGATTCGTACTACATTTCCTGCCGTTTTTTAATCCCAGACATTACCAGTGGAAAGCTGGTAAATGACCAGAAAACTGATAATATTTACAACTCCGGACACTTTAGGGAGCGTTTTCACTTAAATTTGCTTTCAAATGTTAGGAATTCATGTTTATACAGCTCAAAATTTCTGTAGAAGGTCTGTAAGTAAGGACTTCACTGCTAATGTTTACAATTGAGGCCGAACTTCTCTGGTGTCTTTTGTGTGACTCAGTTAAAATCCTTACGGTTCCAGTACTTACTTGTAGGAAAACTCTCTAATTGTGGTAAAACTCTTAAAATACGCAATTAGAGTTTCCAGAAATGATTATAAACTTGTAAGAAACCCTTGAAATAAAAGTAAATGGATTCGTACTACATTTCCTGCCGTTTTTTAATCACAGACATTACCAGTGGAAAGCTGGTCAATGACCAGAAAACTGATATTTACAACTCCGGACATTTTAGGGAGCGTTTTCTCTTGAATTTGCTTTCAAATGTTAGGAATTCATGTTAATACAGCTCAAAATTTCTGTAGAAAGTCTGTAAGGAATGACTATACTGCCTATGTTTACAATTGAGGCCGAACTTCTCTGGTGTCTTTTGTGTGAATCAGTTAAAATCCTTACGGTTCCAGTACTTACTTGTAAGAAAACTTTCTAATTGTGGTAAAACTCTTAAAATACGCAATTAGAGTTTCCAGAAATGATTATAAACTTGTAAGAAACCCTTGAAATAAAAGTAAATGGATTCGTACTACATTTCCTGCCGTTTTTAACTGACAGACATTACCAGTGGAAAGCTGGTAAATGACCAGAAAACGGATAATATTTACAACTCCGGACACTTTAGGGAGCGTTTTCACTTGAATTTGCTTTCAAATGTTAGGAATTCATGTTTATACAGCTCAAAATTTCTGTAGAAGGTCTGTATGTAAGGACTTCCTTGCTAATGTTTACAATTGAGGCCGAACTTCTCTGGCGTCTTTTGTGTGACTCAGTTAAAATCCTTACGGTTCCAGTACTTACTTGTAAGAAAACTCTCTAATTGTGGTAAAACTCTTAAAATACGCAATTAGAGTTTCCAGAAGTGATTATAAACTTGTAAGAAACCCTTGAAATAAAAGTAAATGGATTCGTACTACATTTCCTGCCATTTTTTAATCCCAGACATTACCAGTGGAAAGCTGGTAAATGACCAGAAAACGGATAATATTTACAACTCCGGACACTTTAGGGAGCGTTTTCGCTTGAATTTGCTTTCAAATGTTAGGAATTCATGTTTATACAGCTCAAAGTTTCTGTAGAAAGTCTGTAAGGAATGACTATACTGCCTATGTTTACAATTGAGGCCGAACTTCTCTGGTGTCTTTTGTGTGAATCAGTTAAAATCCTTACGGTTCCAGTACTTACTTGTTAGAAAACTTTCTAATTGTGGTAAAACTCATAAATACGCAATTAGAGTTTCCAGAAATGATTATAAACTTGTAAGAAACCCTTGAAATAAAAGTAAATGGATTCGTACTACATTTCCTGCCGTTTTTTACTGACAGACATTACCAGTGGAAAGCTGGTAAATGACCAGAAAACGGATAATATTTACAACTCCGGACACTTTAGGGAGCGTTTTCGCTTGAATTTGCTTTCAAATGTTAGGAATTCATGTTTATACAGTTCAAAGTTTCTGTAGAAAGTCTGTAAGGAATGACTATACTGCCTATGTTTACAATTGAGGCCGAACTTCTCTGGTGTCTTTTGTGTGAATCAGTTAAAATCCTTACGGTTCCAGTAACTACTTGTTAGAAAACTTTCTAATTGTGGTAAAACTCATAAATACGCAATTAGAGTTTCCAGAAATGATTATAAACTTGTAAGAAACCCTTGAAATAAAAGTAAATGGATTCGTACTACATTTCCTGCCGTTTTTTACTGACAGACATTACCAGTGGAAAGCTGGTAAATGAGCAGAAAACTGATAATATTTACAACTCCGGACACTTTAGGGAGCGTTTTCGCTTGAATTTGCTTTCAAATGTTAGGAATTCATGTTTATACAGCTCAAAGTTTCTGTAGAAAGTCTGTAAGGAATGACTATACTGCCTATGTTTACAATTGAGGCCGAACTTCTCTGGTGTCTTTCGTGTGACTCAGTTAAAATCCTTACGGTTTCAGTACTTACTTGTAAGAAAACTCTCTAATTGTGGTAAAACTCTTAAAATACGCAATTAGAGTTTCCAGAAATGATTATAAACTTGCAAGAAACCCTTGAAATAAAAGTAAATGGATTCGTACTACATTTCCTGCCGTTTTTTAATCCCAGACATTACCAGTGGAAAGCTGGTAAATGACCAGAAAACTGATAATATTTACACCTCCGGACACTTTAGGGAGCGTTTTCGCTTGAATTTGCTTTCAAATGTTAGGAATTCATGTTTATACAGCTCAAAGTTTCTGTAGAAAGTCTGTAAGGAATGACTATACTGCCTATGTTTACAATTGAGGCCGAACTTCTCTGGTGTCTTTTGTGTGAATCAGTTAAAATCCTTACGGTTCCAGTACTTACTTGTTAGAAAACTTTCTAATTGTGGTAAAACTCATAAATACGCAATTAGAGTTTCCAGAAATGATTATAAACTTGTAAGAAACCCTTGAAATAAAAGTAAATGGATTCGTACTACATTTCCTGCCGTTTTTAACTGACAGACATTACCAGTGGAAAGCTGGTAAATGACCAGAAAACGGATAATATTTACAACTCCGGACACTTTAGGGAGCGTTTTCACTTGAATTTGCTTTCAAATGTTAGGAATTCATGTTTATACAGCTCAAAATTTCTGTAGAAAGTCTGTAAGGAATGACTATACTGCCTATGTTTACAATTGAGGCCGAACTTCTCTGGCGTCTTTCCTGTGAATCAGTTAAAATCCTTACGGTTCAAGTACTTATTTGTAAGAAAACGCTCTAATTATGGTAAAACTCTTAAAATACGCAATTAGAGTTTCCGGAAATGATTATAAACTTGTAAGAAACCCTTGAAATAAAAGTAAATTGATTCGTACTACATTTCCTGCCGTTTTTTAATCCCAGACATTACCAGTGGAAAGCTGGTAAATGACCAGAAAACTGATAATATTTACAACTCCGGACACTTTAGGGAGCGTTTTCACTTAAATTTGCTTTCAAATGTTAGGAATTCATGTTTATACAGCTCAAAATTTCTGTAGAAGGTCTGTAAGTAAGGACTTCACTGCTAATGTTTACAATTGAGGCCGAACTTCTCTGGTGTCTTTTGTGTGACTCAGTTAAAATCCTTACGGTTCCAGTACTTACTTGTAGGAAAACTCTCTAATTGTGGTAAAACTCTTAAAATACGCAATTAGAGTTTCCAGAAATGATTATAAACTTGTAAGAAACCCTTGAAATAAAAGTAAATGGATTCGTACTACATTTCCTGCCGTTTTTTAATCACAGACATTACCAGTGGAAAGCTGGTCAATGACCAGAAAACTGATATTTACAACTCCGGACATTTTAGGGAGCGTTTTCTCTTGAATTTGCTTTCAAATGTTAGGAATTCATGTTAATACAGCTCAAAATTTCTGTAGAAAGTCTGTAAGGAATGACTATACTGCCTATGTTTACAATTGAGGCCGAACTTCTCTGGTGTCTTTTGTGTGAATCAGTTAAAATCCTTACGGTTCCAGTACTTACTTGTAAGAAAACTTTCTAATTGTGGTAAAACTCTTAAAATACGCAATTAGAGTTTCCAGAAATGATTATAAACTTGTAAGAAACCCTTGAAATAAAAGTAAATGGATTCGTACTACATTTCCTGCCGTTTTTAACTGACAGACATTACCAGTGGAAAGCTGGTAAATGACCAGAAAACGGATAATATTTACAACTCCGGACACTTTAGGGAGCGTTTTCACTTGAATTTGCTTTCAAATGTTAGGAATTCATGTTTATACAGCTCAAAATTTCTGTAGAAGGTCTGTATGTAAGGACTTCCTTGCTAATGTTTACAATTGAGGCCGAACTTCTCTGGCGTCTTTTGTGTGACTCAGTTAAAATCCTTACGGTTCCAGTACTTACTTGTAAGAAAACTCTCTAATTGTGGTAAAACTCTTAAAATACGCAATTAGAGTTTCCAGAAGTGATTATAAACTTGTAAGAAACCCTTGAAATAAAAGTAAATGGATTCGTACTACATTTCCTGCCATTTTTTAATCCCAGACATTACCAGTGGAAAGCTGGTAAATGACCAGAAAACGGATAATATTTACAACTCCGGACACTTTAGGGAGCGTTTTCGCTTGAATTTGCTTTCAAATGTTAGGAATTCATGTTTATACAGCTCAAAGTTTCTGTAGAAAGTCTGTAAGGAATGACTATACTGCCTATGTTTACAATTGAGGCCGAACTTCTCTGGTGTCTTTTGTGTGAATCAGTTAAAATCCTTACGGTTCCAGTACTTACTTGTTAGAAAACTTTCTAATTGTGGTAAAACTCATAAATACGCAATTAGAGTTTCCAGAAATGATTATAAACTTGTAAGAAACCCTTGAAATAAAAGTGAATGGATTCGTACTACATTTCCTGCCGTTTTTTACTGACAGACATTACCAGTGGAAAGCTGGTAAATGACCAGAAAACGGATAATATTTACAACTCCGGACACTTTAGGGAGCGTTTTCACTTGAATTTGCTTTCAAATGTTAGGAATTCATGTTTATACAGCTCAAAATTTCTGTAGAAGGTCTGTAAGTAAGGACTTCACTGCTAATGTTTACAATTGAGGCCGAACTTCTCTGGCGTCTTTCCTGTGAATCAGTTAAAATTCTTACGGTTCCAGTACTTACTTGTAAGAAAACTCTCTAATTTTGGTAAAACTCTTAAAATACGCAATTAGAGTTTCCAGAAATGATTATAAACTTATAAGAAACCCTTGAAATAAAAGTAAATGGATTCGTACTACATTTCCTGCCGTTTTTTAATCCCAGACATTACCAGTGGAAAGCTGGTAAATGACCAGAAAACTGATAATATTTACAACTCCGGACACTTTAGGGAGCGTTTTCACTTAAATTTGCTTTCAAATGTTAGGAATTCATGTTTATACAGCTCAAAATTTCTGTAGAAGGTCTGTAAGTAAGGACTTCACTGCTAATGTTTACAATTGAGGCCGAACTTCTCTGGTGTCTTTTGTGTGACTCAGTTAAAATCCTTACGGTTCCAGTACTTACTTGTAGGAAAACTCTCTAATTGTGGTAAAACTCTTAAAATACGCAATTAGAGTTTCCGGAAATGATTATAAACTTATAAGAAACCCTTGAAATAAAAGTAAATGGATTCGTACTACATTTCCTGCCGTTTTTTACTGACAGACATTACCAGTGGAAAGCTGGTAAATGACCAGAAAACTGATAATATTTACAACTCCGGACACTTTAGGGAGCGTTTTCACTTAAATTTGCTTTCAAATGTTAGGAATTCATGTTTATACAGCTCAAAATTTCTGTAGAAGGTCTGTAAGTAAGGACTTCACTGCTAATGTTTACAATTGAGGCCGAACTTCTCTGGTGTCTTTTGTGTGACTCAGTTAAAATCCTTACGGTTCCAGTACTTACTTGTAGGAAAACTCTCTAATTGTGGTAAAACTCTTAAAATACGCAATTAGAGTTTCCAGAAATGATTATAAACTTGTAAGAAACCCTTGAAATAAAAGTAAATGGATTCGTACTACATTTCCTGCCGTTTTTTAATCACAGACATTACCAGTGGAAAGCTGGTCAATGACCAGAAAACTGATATTTACAACTCCGGACATTTTAGGGAGCGTTTTCTCTTGAATTTGCTTTCAAATGTTAGGAATTCATGTTAACACAGCTCAAAATTTCTGTAGAAAGTCTGTAAGGAATGACTATACTGCCTATGTTTACAATTGAGGCCGAACTTCTCTGGTGTCTTTTGTGTGAATCAGTTAAAATCCTTACGGTTCCAGTACTTACTTGTAAGAAAACTTTCTAATTGTGGTAAAACTCTTAAAATACGCAATTAGAGTTTCCAGAAATGATTATAAACTTGTAAGAAACCCTTGAAATAAAAGTAAATGGATTCGTACTACATTTCCTGCCGTTTTTAACTGACAGACATTACCAGTGGAAAGCTGGTAAATGACCAGAAAACGGATAATATTTACAACTCCGGACACTTTAGGGAGCGTTTTCACTTGAATTTGCTTTCAAATGTTAGGAATTCATGTTTATACAGCTCAAAATTTCTGTAGAAGGTCTGTATGTAAGGACTTCCTTGCTAATGTTTACAATTGAGGCCGAACTTCTCTGGCGTCTTTTGTGTGACTCAGTTAAAATCCTTACGGTTCCAGTACTTACTTGTAAGAAAACTCTCTAATTGTGGTAAAACTCTTAAAATACGCAATTAGAGTTTCCAGAAGTGATTATAAACTTGTAAGAAACCCTTGAAATAAAAGTAAATGGATTCGTACTACATTTCCTGCCATTTTTTAATCCCAGACATTACCAGTGGAAAGCTGGTAAATGACCAGAAAACGGATAATATTTACAACTCCGGACACTTTAGGGAGCGTTTTCGCTTGAATTTGCTTTCAAATGTTAGGAATTCATGTTTATACAGCTCAAAGTTTCTGTAGAAAGTCTGTAAGGAATGACTATACTGCCTATGTTTACAATTGAGGCCGAACTTCTCTGGCGTCTTTCCTGTGACTCAGTTAAAATCCTTACGGTTCCAGTACTTACTTGTAAGAAAACTCTCTAATTGTGGTAAAACTCTTAAAATACGCAATTAGAGTTTCCAGAAATGATTATAAACTTGTAAGAAACCCTTGAAATAAAAGTGAATGGATTCGTACTACATTTCCTGCCGTTTTTTACTGACAGACATTACCAGTGGAAAGCTGGTAAATGACCAGAAAACTGATAATATTTACAACTCCGGACACTTTAGGGAGCGTTTTCACTTGAATTTGCTTTCAAATGTTAGGAATTCATGTTTATACAGCTCAAAATTTCTGTAGAAGGTCTGTAAGTAAGGACTTCACTGCTAATGTTTACAATTGAGGCCGAACTTCTCTGGCGTCTTTCCTGTGAATCAGTTAAAATTCTTACGGTTCCAGTACTTACTTGTAAGAAAACTCTCTAATTTTGGTAAAACTCTTAAAATACGCAATTAGAGTTTCCAGAAATGATTATAAACTTGTAAGAAACCCTTGAAATAAAAGTAAATGGATTCGTACTACATTTCCTGCCGTTTTTTACTGACAGACATTACAGGTGGAAAGCTGGTAAATGACCAGAAAACTGATAATATTTACAACTCCGGACACTTTACGGAGCGTTTTCACTTGAATTTGCTTTCAAATGTTAGGAATTCATGTTTATACAGCTCAAAGTTTCTGTAGAAAGTCTGTAAGGAATGACTATACTGCCTATGTTTACAATTGAGGCCGAACTTCTCTGGCGTCTTTCCTGTGAATCAGTTAAAATCCTTACGGTTCAAGTACTTATTTGTAAGAAAACGCTCTAATTATGGTAAAACTCTTAAAATACGCAATTAGAGTTTCCGGAAATGATTATAAACTTGTAAGAAACCCTTGAAATAAAAGTAAATTGATTCGTACTACATTTCCTGCCGTTTTTTAATCCCAGACATTACCAGTGGAAAGCTGGTAAATGACCAGAAAACTGATAATATTTACAACTCCGGACACTTTAGGGAGCGTTTTCACTTAAATTTGCTTTCAAATGTTAGGAATTCATGTTTATACAGCTCAAAATTTCTGTAGAAGGTCTGTAAGTAAGGACTTCACTGCTAATGTTTACAATTGAGGCCGAACTTCTCTGGTGTCTTTTGTGTGACTCAGTTAAAATCCTTACGGTTCCAGTACTTACTTGTAGGAAAACTCTCTAATTGTGGTAAAACTCTTAAAATACGCAATTAGAGTTTCCAGAAATGATTATAAACTTGTAAGAAACCCTTGAAATAAAAGTAAATGGATTCGTACTACATTTCCTGCCGTTTTTTAATCACAGACATTACCAGTGGAAAGCTGGTCAATGACCAGAAAACTGATATTTACAACTCCGGACATTTTAGGGAGCGTTTTCTCTTGAATTTGCTTTCAAATGTTAGGAATTCATGTTAATACAGCTCAAAATTTCTGTAGAAAGTCTGTAAGGAATGACTATACTGCCTATGTTTACAATTGAGGCCGAACTTCTCTGGTGTCTTTTGTGTGAATCAGTTAAAATCCTTACGGTTCCAGTACTTACTTGTAAGAAAACTTTCTAATTGTGGTAAAACTCTTAAAATACGCAATTAGAGTTTCCAGAAATGATTATAAACTTGTAAGAAACCCTTGAAATAAAAGTAAATGGATTCGTACTACATTTCCTGCCGTTTTTAACTGACAGACATTACCAGTGGAAAGCTGGTAAATGACCAGAAAACGGATAATATTTACAACTCCGGACACTTTAGGGAGCGTTTTCACTTGAATTTGCTTTCAAATGTTAGGAATTCATGTTTATACAGCTCAAAATTTCTGTAGAAGGTCTGTATGTAAGGACTTCCTTGCTAATGTTTACAATTGAGGCCGAACTTCTCTGGCGTCTTTTGTGTGACTCAGTTAAAATCCTTACGGTTCCAGTACTTACTTGTAAGAAAACTCTCTAATTGTGGTAAAACTCTTAAAATACGCAATTAGAGTTTCCAGAAGTGATTATAAACTTGTAAGAAACCCTTGAAATAAAAGTAAATGGATTCGTACTACATTTCCTGCCATTTTTTAATCCCAGACATTACCAGTGGAAAGCTGGTAAATGACCAGAAAACGGATAATATTTACAACTCCGGACACTTTAGGGAGCGTTTTCGCTTGAATTTGCTTTCAAATGTTAGGAATTCATGTTTATACAGCTCAAAGTTTCTGTAGAAAGTCTGTAAGGAATGACTATACTGCCTATGTTTACAATTGAGGCCGAACTTCTCTGGTGTCTTTTGTGTGAATCAGTTAAAATCCTTACGGTTCCAGTACTTACTTGTTAGAAAACTTTCTAATTGTGGTAAAACTCATAAATACGCAATTAGAGTTTCCAGAAATGATTATAAACTTGTAAGAAACCCTTGAAATAAAAGTGAATGGATTCGTACTACATTTCCTGCCGTTTTTTACTGACAGACATTACCAGTGGAAAGCTGGTAAATGACCAGAAAACGGATAATATTTACAACTCCGGACACTTTAGGGAGCGTTTTCACTTGAATTTGCTTTCAAATGTTAGGAATTCATGTTTATACAGCTCAAAATTTCTGTAGAAGGTCTGTAAGTAAGGACTTCACTGCTAATGTTTACAATTGAGGCCGAACTTCTCTGGCGTCTTTCCTGTGAATCAGTTAAAATTCTTACGGTTCCAGTACTTACTTGTAAGAAAACTCTCTAATTTTGGTAAAACTCTTAAAATACGCAATTAGAGTTTCCAGAAATGATTATAAACTTATAAGAAACCCTTGAAATAAAAGTAAATGGATTCGTACTACATTTCCTGCCGTTTTTTAATCCCAGACATTACCAGTGGAAAGCTGGTAAATGACCAGAAAACTGATAATATTTACAACTCCGGACACTTTAGGGAGCGTTTTCACTTAAATTTGCTTTCAAATGTTAGGAATTCATGTTTATACAGCTCAAAATTTCTGTAGAAGGTCTGTAAGTAAGGACTTCACTGCTAATGTTTACAATTGAGGCCGAACTTCTCTGGTGTCTTTTGTGTGACTCAGTTAAAATCCTTACGGTTCCAGTACTTACTTGTAGGAAAACTCTCTAATTGTGGTAAAACTCTTAAAATACGCAATTAGAGTTTCCGGAAATGATTATAAACTTATAAGAAACCCTTGAAATAAAAGTAAATGGATTCGTACTACATTTCCTGCCGTTTTTTACTGACAGACATTACCAGTGGAAAGCTGGTAAATGACCAGAAAACTGATAATATTTACAACTCCGGACACTTTAGGGAGCGTTTTCACTTAAATTTGCTTTCAAATGTTAGGAATTCATGTTTATACAGCTCAAAATTTCTGTAGAAGGTCTGTAAGTAAGGACTTCACTGCTAATGTTTACAATTGAGGCCGAACTTCTCTGGTGTCTTTTGTGTGACTCAGTTAAAATCCTTACGGTTCCAGTACTTACTTGTAGGAAAACTCTCTAATTGTGGTAAAACTCTTAAAATACGCAATTAGAGTTTCCAGAAATGATTATAAACTTGTAAGAAACCCTTGAAATAAAAGTAAATGGATTCGTACTACATTTCCTGCCGTTTTTTAATCACAGACATTACCAGTGGAAAGCTGGTCAATGACCAGAAAACTGATATTTACAACTCCGGACATTTTAGGGAGCGTTTTCTCTTGAATTTGCTTTCAAATGTTAGGAATTCATGTTAACACAGCTCAAAATTTCTGTAGAAAGTCTGTAAGGAATGACTATACTGCCTATGTTTACAATTGAGGCCGAACTTCTCTGGTGTCTTTTGTGTGAATCAGTTAAAATCCTTACGGTTCCAGTACTTACTTGTAAGAAAACTTTCTAATTGTGGTAAAACTCTTAAAATACGCAATTAGAGTTTCCAGAAATGATTATAAACTTGTAAGAAACCCTTGAAATAAAAGTAAATGGATTCGTACTACATTTCCTGCCGTTTTTAACTGACAGACATTACCAGTGGAAAGCTGGTAAATGACCAGAAAACGGATAATATTTACAACTCCGGACACTTTAGGGAGCGTTTTCACTTGAATTTGCTTTCAAATGTTAGGAATTCATGTTTATACAGCTCAAAATTTCTGTAGAAGGTCTGTATGTAAGGACTTCCTTGCTAATGTTTACAATTGAGGCCGAACTTCTCTGGCGTCTTTTGTGTGACTCAGTTAAAATCCTTACGGTTCCAGTACTTACTTGTAAGAAAACTCTCTAATTGTGGTAAAACTCTTAAAATACGCAATTAGAGTTTCCAGAAGTGATTATAAACTTGTAAGAAACCCTTGAAATAAAAGTAAATGGATTCGTACTACATTTCCTGCCATTTTTTAATCCCAGACATTACCAGTGGAAAGCTGGTAAATGACCAGAAAACGGATAATATTTACAACTCCGGACACTTTAGGGAGCGTTTTCGCTTGAATTTGCTTTCAAATGTTAGGAATTCATGTTTATACAGCTCAAAGTTTCTGTAGAAAGTCTGTAAGGAATGACTATACTGCCTATGTTTACAATTGAGGCCGAACTTCTCTGGCGTCTTTCCTGTGACTCAGTTAAAATCCTTACGGTTCCAGTACTTACTTGTAAGAAAACTCTCTAATTGTGGTAAAACTCTTAAAATACGCAATTAGAGTTTCCAGAAATGATTATAAACTTGTAAGAAACCCTTGAAATAAAAGTGAATGGATTCGTACTACATTTCCTGCCGTTTTTTACTGACAGACATTACCAGTGGAAAGCTGGTAAATGACCAGAAAACTGATAATATTTACAACTCCGGACACTTTAGGGAGCGTTTTCACTTGAATTTGCTTTCAAATGTTAGGAATTCATGTTTATACAGCTCAAAATTTCTGTAGAAGGTCTGTAAGTAAGGACTTCACTGCTAATGTTTACAATTGAGGCCGAACTTCTCTGGCGTCTTTCCTGTGAATCAGTTAAAATTCTTACGGTTCCAGTACTTACTTGTAAGAAAACTCTCTAATTTTGGTAAAACTCTTAAAATACGCAATTAGAGTTTCCAGAAATGATTATAAACTTGTAAGAAACCCTTGAAATAAAAGTAAATGGATTCGTACTACATTTCCTGCCGTTTTTTACTGACAGACATTACAGGTGGAAAGCTGGTAAATGACCAGAAAACTGATAATATTTACAACTCCGGACACTTTACGGAGCGTTTTCACTTGAATTTGCTTTCAAATGTTAGGAATTCATGTTTATACAGCTCAAAGTTTCTGTAGAAAGTCTGTAAGGAATGACTATACTGCCTATGTTTACAATTGAGGCCGAACTTCTCTGGCGTCTTTCCTGTGAATCAGTTAAAATCCTTACGGTTCAAGTACTTATTTGTAAGAAAACGCTCTAATTATGGTAAAACTCTTAAAATACGCAATTAGAGTTTCCGGAAATGATTATAAACTTGTAAGAAACCCTTGAAATAAAAGTAAATTGATTCGTACTACATTTCCTGCCGTTTTTTAATCCCAGACATTACCAGTGGAAAGCTGGTCAATGACCAGAAAACTGATAATATTTACAACTCCGGACATTTTAGGGAGCGTTTTCTCTTGAATTTGCTTTCAAATGTTAGGAATTCATGTTAATACAGCTCAAAATTTCTGTAGAAAGTCTGTAAGGAATGACTATACTGCCTATGTTTACAATTGAGGCCGAACTTCTCTGGTGTCTTTTGTGTGACTCAGTTAAAATCCTTACGGTTCCAGTACTTACTTGTAAGAAAACTCTCTAATTGTGGTAAAACTCTTAAATACGCAATTAGAGTTTCCAGAAATGATTATAAACTTGTAAGAAACCCTTGAAATAAAAGTGAATGGATTCGTACTACATTTCCTGCCGTTTTTTACTGACAGACATTACCAGTGGAAAGCTGGTAAATGACCAGAAAACTGATAATATTTACAACTCCGGACACTTTAGGGAGCGATTTCACTTGAATTTGCTTTCAAATGTTAGGAATTCATGTTTATACAGCTCAAAATTTCTGTAGAATGTCTGTAAGTAAGGACTTCACTGCTAATGTTTACAATTGAGGCCGAACTTCTCTGGCGTCTTTCCTGTGAATCAGTTAAAATTCTTACGGTTCCAGTACTTACTTGTAAGAAAACTCTCTAATTGTGGTAAACCTCTTAAAATACGCAATTAGAGTTTCCAGAAATGATTATAAACTTATAAGAAACCCTTGAAATAAAAGTAAATGGATTCGTACTACATTTCCTGCCGTTTTTTACTGACAGACATTACAGGTGGAAAGCTGGTAAATGACCAGAAAACTGATAATATTTACAACTCCGGACACTTTACGGAGCGTTTTCGCTTGAATTTGCTTTCAAATGTTAGGAATTCATGTTTATACAGCTCAAAGTTTCTGTAGAAAGTCTGTAAGGAATGACTATACTGCCTATGTTTACAATTGAGGCCGAACTTCTCTGGTGTCTTTTGTGTGAATCAGTTAAAATCCTTACGGTTCCAGTACTTACTTGTAAGAAAACTTTCTAATTGTGGTAAAACTCTTAAAATACGCAATTAGAGTTTCCAGAAATGATTATAAACTTGTAAGAAACCCTTGAAATAAAAGTAAATGGATTCGTACTACATTTCCTGCCGTTTTTTAATCCCAGACATTACCAGTGGAAAGCTTGTAAATGACCAGAAAACTGATAATATTTACAACTCCGGACACTTTACGGAGCGTTTTCGCTTGAATTTGCTTTCAAATGTTAGGAATTCATGTTTATACAGCTCAAAGTTTCTGTAGAAAGTCTGTAAGGAATGACTATACTACCTATGTTTACAATTGAGGCCGAACTTCTCTGGTGTCTTTTGTGTGAATCAGTTAAAATCCTTACGGTTCCAGTACTTACTTGTAAGAAAACTTTCTAATTGTGGTAAAACTCTTAAAATACGCAATTAGAGTTTCCAGAAATGATTATAAACTTGTAAGAAACCCTTGAAATAAAAGTAAATGGATTCGTACTACATTTCCTGCCGTTTTTAACTGACAGACATTACCAGTGGAAAGCGGGTAAATGACCAGAAAACGGATAATATTTACAACTCCGGACACTTTAGGGAGCGTTTTCACTTGAATTTGCTTTCAAATGTTAGGAATTCATGTTTATACAGCTCAAAATTTCTGTAGAAGGTCTGTAAGTAAGGACTTCCCTGCTAATGTTTACAATTGAGGCCGAACTTCTCTGGCGTCTTTTGGGTGACTCAGTTAAAATCCTTACGGTTCCAGTACTTACTTGTAAGAAAACTCTCTAATTGTGGTAAAACTCTTAAAATACGCAATTAGAGTTTCCAGAAATGATTATAAACTTGTAAGAAACCCTTGAAATAAAAGTAAATGGATTCGTACTACATTTCCTGCCGTTTTTTAATTCCAGACATTACCAGTGGAAAGCTGGTAAATGACCAGAAAACGGATAATATTTACAACTCCGGACACTTTAGGGAGCGTTTTCGCTTGAATTTGCTTTCAAATGTTAGGAATTCATGTTAATACAGCTCAAAATTAATGTAGAAAGTCTGTAAGGAATGACTATACTGCCTATGTTTACAATTGAGGCCGAACTTCTCTGGCGTCTTTCCTGTGAATCAGTAAAAATTCTTACGGTTCCAGTACTTACTTGTAAGAAAACTCTCTAATTGTGGTAAAACTCTTAAAATACGCAATTAGAGTTTCCAGAAATGATTATAAACTTATAAGAAACCCTTGAAATAAAAGTAAATGGATTCGTACTACATTTCCTGCCGTTTTTTAATCACAGACATTACCAGTGGAAAGCTGGTCAATGACCAGAAAACTGATAATATTTACAACTCCGGACATTTTAGGGAGCGTTTTCTCTTGAATTTGCTTTCAAATGTTAGGAATTCATGTTTATACAGCTCAAAATTTCTGTAGAAAATCTGTAAGGAATGACTATACTGCCTATGTTTACAATTGAGGCCGAACTTCTCTGGTGTCTTTTGTGTGACTCAGTTAAAATCCTTACGGTTCCAGTACTTACTTGTAAGAAAACTCTCTAATTGTGGTAAAACTCTTAAAATACGCAATTAGAGTTTCCAGAAATGATTATAAACTTGTAAGAAACCCTTGAAATAAAAGTGAATGGATTCGTACTACATTTCCTGCCGTTTTTTACTGACAGACATTACCAGTGGAAAGCTGGTAAATGACCAGAAAACTGATAATGTTTACAACTCCGGACACTTTAGGGAGCGTTTTCACTTGAATTTGCTTTCAAATGTTAGGAATTCATGTTTATACAGCTCAAAATTTCTGTAGAAGGTCTGTAAGTAAGGACTTCACTGCTAATGTTTACAATTGAGGCCGAACTTCTCTGGCGTCTTTCCTGTGAATCAGTTAAAATTCTTACGGTTCCAGTACTTACTTGTAAGAAAACTCTCTAATTTTGGTAAAACTCTTAAAATACGCAATTAGAGTTTCCAGAAATGATTATAAACTTATAAGAAACCCTTGAAATAAAAGTAAATGGATTCGTACTACATTTCCTGCCGTTTTTTACTGACAGACATTACAGGTGGAAAGCTGGTAAATGACCAGAAAACTGATAATATTTACAACTCCGGACACTTTACGGAGCGTTTTCACTTGAATTTGCTTTCAAATGTTAGGAATTCATGTTTATACAGCTCAAAGTTTCTGTAGAAAGTCTGTAAGGAATGACTATACTGCCTATGTTTACAATTGAGGCCGAACTTCTCTGGCGTCTTTCCTGTGAATCAGTTAAAATCCTTACGGTTCAAGTACTTATTTGTAAGAAAACGCTCTAATTATGGTAAAACTCTTAAAATACGCAATTAGAGTTTCCAGAAATGATTATAAACTTATAAGAAACCCTTGAAATAAAATTAAATTGATTCGTACTACATTTCCTGCCGTTTTTTAATCCAAGACATTACCAGTGGAAAGCTGGTCAATGACCAGAAAACTGATAATATTTACAACTCCGGACATTTTAGGGAGCGTTTTCTCTTGAATTTGCTTTCAAATGTTAGGAATTCATGTTTATACAGCTCAAAATTTCTGTAGAAGGTCTGTAAGTAAGGACTTCACTGCTAATGTTTACAATTGAGGCCGAACTTCTCTGGCGTCTTTCCTGTGAATCAGTTAAAATTCTTACGGTTCCAGTACTTACTTGTAAGAAAACTCTCTAATTGTGGTAAACCTCTTAAAATACGCAATTAGAGTTTCCAGAAATGATTATAAACTTATAAGAAACCCTTGAAATAAAAGTAAATGGATTCGTACTACATTTCCTGCCGTTTTTTACTGACAGACATTACAGGTGGAAAGCTGGTAAATGACCAGAAAACTGATAATATTTACAACTCCGGACACTTTACGGAGCGTTTTCGCTTGAATTTGCTTTCAAATGTTAGGAATTCATGTTTATACAGCTCAAAGTTTCTGTAGAAAGTCTGTAAGGAATGACTATACTGCCTATGTTTACAATTGAGGCCGAACTTCTCTGGTGTCTTTTGTGTGAATCAGTTAAAATCCTTACGGTTCCAGTACTTACTTGTAAGAAAACTTTCTAATTGTGGTAAAACTCTTAAAATACGCAATTAGAGTTTCCAGAAATGATTATAAACTTGTAAGAAACCCTTGAAATAAAAGTAAATGGATTCGTACTACATTTCCTGCCGTTTTTTAATCCCAGACATTACCAGTGGAAAGCTTGTAAATGACCAGAAAACTGATAATATTTACAACTCCGGACACTTTAGGGAGCGTTTTCGCTTGAATTTGCTTTCAAATGTTAGGAATTCATGTTTATACAGCTCAAAGTTTCTGTAGAAAGTCTGTAAGGAATGACTATACTACCTATGTTTACAATTGAGGCCGAACTTCTCTGGTGTCTTTTGTGTGAATCAGTTAAAATCCTTACGGTTCCAGTACTTACTTGTAAGAAAACTTTCTAATTGTGGTAAAACTCTTAAAATACGCAATTAGAGTTTCCAGAAATGATTATAAACTTGTAAGAAACCCTTGAAATAAAAGTAAATGGATTCGTACTACATTTCCTGCCGTTTTTAACTGACAGACATTACCAGTGGAAAGCGGGTAAATGACCAGAAAACGGATAATATTTACAACTCCGGACACTTTAGGGAGCGTTTTCACTTGAATTTGCTTTCAAATGTTAGGAATTCATGTTTATACAGCTCAAAATTTCTGTAGAAGGTCTGTAAGTAAGGACTTCCCTGCTAATGTTTACAATTGAGGCCGAACTTCTCTGGCGTCTTTTGTGTGACTCAGTTAAAATCCTTACGGTTCCAGTACTTACTTGTAAGAAAACTCTCTAATTGTGGTAAAACTCTTAAAATACGCAATTAGAGTTTCCAGAAATGATTATAAACTTGTAAGAAACCCTTGAAATAAAAGTAAATGGATTCGTACTACATTTCCTGCCGTTTTTTAATCCCAGACATTACCAGTGGAAAGCTGGTAAATGACCAGAAAACGGATAATATTTACAACTCCGGACACTTTAGGGAGCGTTTTCGCTTGAATTTGCTTTCAAATGTTAGGAATTCATGTTAATACAGCTCAAAATTTCTGTAGAAAGTCTGTAAGGAATGACTATACTGCCTATGTTTACAATTGAGGCCGAACTTCTCTGGCGTCTTTCCTGTGAATCAGTAAAAATTCTTACGGTTCCAGTACTTACTTGTAAGAAAACTCTCTAATTGTGGTAAAACTCTTAAAATACGCAATTAGAGTTTCCAGAAATGATTATAAACTTATAAGAAACCCTTGAAATAAAAGTAAATGGATTCGTACTACATTTCCTGCCGTTTTTTACTGACAGACATTACAGGTGGAAAGCTGGTAAATGACCAGAAAACTGATAATATTTACAACTCCGGACACTTTACGGAGCGTTTTCGCTTGAATTTGCTTTCAAATGTTAGGAATTCATGTTTATACAGCTCAAAGTTTCTGTAGAAAGTCTGTAAGGAATGACTATACTACCTATGTTTCCAATTGAGGCCGAACTTCTCTGGTGTCTTTTGTGTGAATCAGTTAAAATCCTTACGGTTCCAGTACTTACTTGTAAGAAAACTTTCTAATTGTGGTAAAACTCTTAAAATACGCAATTAGAGTTTCCAGAAATGATTATAAACTTGCAAGAAACCCTTGAAATAAAAGTAAATGGATTCGTACTACATTTCCTGCCGTTTTTAACTGACAGACATTACCAGTGGAAAGCGGGTAAATGACCAGAAAACGGATAATATTTACAACTCCGGACACTTTAGGGAGCGTTTTCACTTGAATTTGCTTTCAAATGTTAGGAATTCATGTTTATACAGCTCAAAATTTCTGTAGAAGGTCTGTAAGTAAGGACTTCCCTGCTAATGTTTACAATTGAGGCCGAACTTCTCTGGCGTCTTTTGTGTGACTCAGTTAAAATCCTTACGGTTCCAGTACTTACTTGTAAGAAAACTCTCTAATTGTGGTAAAACTCTTAAAATATGCAATTAGAGTTTCCAGAAATGATTATAAACTTATAAGAAACCCTTGAAATAAAAGTAAATGGATTCGTACTACATTTCCTGCCGTTTTTTACTGACAGACATTACAGGTGGAAAGCTGGTAAATGACCAGAAAACTGATAATATTTACAACTCCGGACACTTTACGGAGCGTTTTCGCTTGAATTTGCTTTCAAATGTTAGGAATTCATGTTTATACAGCTCAAAGTTTCTGTAGAAAGTCTGTAAGGAATGACTATACTACCTATGTTTACAAATGAGGCCGAACTTCTCTGGTGTCTTTTGTGTGAATCAGTTAAAATCCTTACGGTTCCAGTACTTACTTGTAAGAAAACTTTCTAATTGTGGTAAAACTCTTAAAATACGCAATTAGAGTTTCCAGAAATGATTATAAACTTGTAAGAAACCCTTGAAATAAAAGTAAATGGATTCGTACTACATTTCCTGCCGTTTTTAACTGACAGACATTACCAGTGGAAAGCGGGTAAATGACCAGAAAACGGATAATATTTACAACTCCGGACACTTTAGGGAGCGTTTTCACTTGAATTTGCTTTCAAATGTTAGGAATTCATGTTTATACAGCTCAAAATTTCTGTAGAAGGTCTGTAAGTAAGGACTTCCCTGCTAATGTTTACAATTGAGGCCGAACTTCTCTGGCGTCTTTTGTGTGACTCAGTTAAAATCCTTACGGTTCCAGTACTTACTTGTAAGAAAACTCTCTAATTGTGGTAAAACTCTTAAAATACGCAATTAGAGTTTCCAGAAATGATTATAAACTTGTAAGAAACCCTTGAAATAAAAGTAAATGGATTCGTACTACATTTCCTGCCGTTTTTTAATCCCAGACATTACCAGTGGAAAGCTGGTAAATGACCAGAAAACGGATAATATTTACAACTCCGGACACTTTAGGGAGCGTTTTCGCTTGAATTTGCTTTCAAATGTTAGGAATTCATGTTAATACAGCTCAAAATTTCTGTAGAAAGTCTGTAAGGAATGACTATACTGCCTATGTTTACAATTGAGGCCGAACTTCTCTGGCGTCGTTCCTGTGAATCAGTTAAAATTCTTACGGTTCCAGTACTTACTTGTAAGAAAACTCTCTAATTGTGGTAAAACTCTTAAAATACGCAATTAGAGTTTCCAGAAATGATTATAAACTTATAAGAAACCCTTGAAATAAAAGTAAATGGATTCGTACTACATTTCCTGCCGTTTTTTACTGACAGACATTACAGGTGGAAAGCTGGTAAATGAACAGAAAACTGATAATATTTACAACTCCGGACACTTTACGGAGCGTTTTCGGTTGAATTTGCTTTCAAATGTTAGGAATTCATGTTTATACAGCTCAAAGTTTCTGTAGAAAGTCTGTAAGGAATGACTATACTACCTATGTTTACAATTGAGGCCGAACTTCTCTGGTGTCTTTTGTGTGAATCAGTTAAAATCCTTACGGTTCCAGTACTTACTTGTAAGAAAACTTTCTAATTGTGGTAAAACTCTTAAAATACGCAATTAGAGTTTCCAGAAATGATTATAAACTTGTAAGAAACCCTTGAAATAAAAGTAAATGGATTCGTACTACATTTCCTGCCGTTTTTAACTGACAGACATTACCAGTGGAAAGCGGGTAAATGACCAGAAAACGGATAATATTTACAACTCCGGACACTTTAGGGAGCGTTTTCACTTGAATTTGCTTTCAAATGTTAGGAATTCATGTTTATACAGCTCAAAATTTCTGTAGAAGGTCTGTAAGTAAGGACTTCCCTGCTAATGTTTACAATTGAGGCCGAACTTCTCTGGCGTCTTTTGTGTGACTCAGTTAAAATCCTTACGGTTCCAGTACTTACTTGTAAGAAAACTCTCTAATTGTGGTAAAACTCTTAAAATACGCAATTAGAGTTTCCAGAAATGATTATAAACTTGTAAGAAACCCTTGAAATAAAAGTAAATGGATTCGTACTACATTTCCTGCCGTTTTTTAATCCCAGACATTACCAGTGGAAAGCTGGTAAATGACCAGAAAACGGATAATATTTACAACTCCGGACACTTTAGGGGGCGTTTTCGCTTGAATTTGCTTTCAAATGTTAGGAATTCATGTTAATACAGCTCAAAATTTCTGTAGAAAGTCTGTAAGGAATGACTATACTGCCTATGTTTACAATTGAGGCCGAACTTCTCTGGCGTCTTTCCTGTGAATCAGTTAAAATTCTTACCGTTCCAGTACTTACTTGTAAGAAAACTCTCTAATTGTGGTAAAACTCTTAAAATACGCAATTAGAGTTTCCAGAAATGATTATAAACTTATAAGAAACCCTTGAAATAAAAGTAAATGGATTCGTACTACATTTCCTGCCGTTTTTTACTGACAGACATTACAGGTGGAAAGCTGGTAAATGACCAGAAAACTGATAATATTTACAACTCCGGACACTTTACGGAGCGTTTTCGCTTGAATTTGCTTTCAAATGTTAGGAATTCATGTTTATACAGCTCAAAGTTTCTCTAGAAAGTCTGTAAGGAATGACTATACTACCTATGTTTACAATTGAGGCCGAACTTCTCTGGTGTCTTTTGTGTGAATCAGTTAAAATCCTTACGGTTCCAGTACTTACTTGTAAGAAAACTTTCTAATTGTGGTAAAACTCTTAAAATACGCAATTAGAGTTTCCAGAAATGATTATAAACTTGTAAGAAACCCTTGAAATAAAAGTAAATGGATTCGTACTACATTTCCTGCCGTTTTTAACTGACAGACATTACCAGTGGAAAGCGGGTAAATGACCAGAAAACGGATAATATTTACAACTCCGGACACTTTAGGGAGCGTTTTCACTTGAATTTGCTTTCAAATGTTAGGAATTCATGTTTATACAGCTCAAAATTTCTGTAGAAGGTCTGTAAGTAAGGACTTCCCTGCTAATGTTTACAATTGAGGCCGAACTTCTCTGGCGTCTTTTGTGTGACTCAGTTAAAATCCTTACGGTTCCAGTACTTACTTGTAAGAAAACTCTCTAATTGTGGTAAAACTCTTAAAATACGCAATTAGAGTTTCCAGAAATGATTATAAACTTGTAAGAAACCCTTGAAATAAAAGTAAATGGATTCGTACTACATTTCCTGCCGTTTTTTAATCCCAGACATTACCAGTGGAAAGCTGGTAAATGACCAGAAAACGGATAATATTTACAACTCCGGACACTTTAGGGAGCGTTTTCGCTTGAATTTGCTTTCAAATGTTAGGAATTCATGTTAATACAGCTCAAAATTTCTGTAGAAAGTCTGTAAGGAATGACTATACTGCCTATGTTTACAATTGAGGCCGAACTTCTCTGGCGTCTTTCCTGTGAATCAGTAAAAATTCTTACGGTTCCAGTACTTACTTGTAAGAAAACTCTCTAATTGTGGTAAAACTCTTAAAATACGCAATTAGAGTTTCCAGAAATGATTATAAACTTATAAGAAACCCTTGAAATAAAAGTAAATGGATTCGTACTACATTTCCTGCCGTTTTTTACTGACAGACATTACAGGTGGAAAGCTGGTAAATGACCAGAAAACTGATAATATTTACAACTCCGGACACTTTACGGAGCGTTTTCGCTTGAATTTGCTTTCAAATGTTAGGAATTCATGTTTATACAGCTCAAAGTTTCTGTAGAAAGTCTGTAAGGAATGACTATACTACCTATGTTTCCAATTGAGGCCGAACTTCTCTGGTGTCTTTTGTGTGAATCAGTTAAAATCCTTACGGTTCCAGTACTTACTTGTAAGAAAACTTTCTAATTGTGGTAAAACTCTTAAAATACGCAATTAGAGTTTCCAGAAATGATTATAAACTTGCAAGAAACCCTTGAAATAAAAGTAAATGGATTCGTACTACATTTCCTGCCGTTTTTAACTGACAGACATTACCAGTGGAAAGCGGGTAAATGACCAGAAAACGGATAATATTTACCACTCCGGACACTTTAGGGAGCGTTTTCACTTGAATTTGCTTTCAAATGTTAGGAATTCATGTTTATACAGCTCAAAATTTCTGTAGAAGGTCTGTAAGTAAGGACTTCCCTGCTAATGTTTACAATTGAGGCCGAACTTCTCTGGCGTCTTTTGTGTGACTCAGTTAAAATCCTTACGGTTCCAGTACTTACTTGTAAGAAAACTCTCTAATTGTGGTAAAACTCTTAAAATATGCAATTAGAGTTTCCAGAAATGATTATAAACTTATAAGAAACCCTTGAAATAAAAGTAAATGGATTCGTACTACATTTCCTGCCGTTTTTTACTGACAGACATTACCGGTGGAAAGCTGGTAAATGACCAGAAAACTGATAATATTTACAACTCCGGACACTTTAGGGAGCGTTTTCGCTTGAATTTGCTTTCAAATGTTAGGAATTCATGTTTATACAGTTCAAAGTTTCTGTAGAAAGTCTGTAAGGAATGACTATACTGCCTATGTTTACAATTGAGGCCGAACTTCTCTGGTGTCTTTTGTGTGAATCAGTTAAAATCCTTACGGTTCCAGTACTTACTTGTTAGAAAACTTTCTAATTGTGGTAAAACTCATAAATACGCAATTAGAGTTTCCAGAAATGATTATAAACTTGTAAGAAACCCTTGAAATAAAAGTAAATGGATTCGTACTACATTTCCTGCCGTTTTTTACTGACAGACATTACCAGTGGAAAGCTGGTAAATGAGCAGAAAACTGATAATATTTACAACTCCGGACACTTTAGGGAGCGTTTTCGCTTGAATTTGCTTTCAAATGTTAGGAATTCATGTTTATACAGCTCAAAGTTTCTGTAGAAAGTCTGTAAGGAATGACTATACTGCCTATGTTTACAATTGAGGCCGAACTTCTCTGGTGTCTTTCGTGTGACTCAGTTAAAATCCTTACGGTTTCAGTACTTACTTGTAAGAAAACTCTCTAATTGTGGTAAAACTCTTAAAATACGCAATTAGAGTTTCCAGAAATGATTATAAACTTGAAAGAAACCCTTGAAATAAAAGTAAATGGATTCGTACTACATTTCCTGCCGTTTTTTAATCCCAGACATTACCAGTGGAAAGCTGGTAAATGACCAGAAAACTGATAATATTTACAACTCCGGACACTTTAGGGAGCGTTTTCGCTTGAATTTGCTTTCAAATGTTAGGAATTCATGTTTATACAGCTCAAAGTTTCTGTAGAAAGTCTGTAAGGAATGACTATACTGCCTATGTTTACAATTGAGGCCGAACTTCTCTGGTGTCTTTTGTGTGAATCAGTTAAAATCCTTACGGTTCCAGTACTTACTTGTTAGAAAACTTTCTAATTGTGGTAAAACTCATAAATACGCAATTAGAGTTTCCAGAAATGATTATAAACTTGTAAGAAACCCTTGAAATAAAAGTAAATGGATTCGTACTACATTTCCTGCCGTTTTTAACTGACAGACATTACCAGTGGAAAGCTGGTAAATGACCAGAAAACGGATAATATTTACAACTCCGGACACTTTAGGGAGCGTTTTCACTTGAATTTGCTTTCAAATGTTAGGAATTCATGTTTATACAGCTCAAAATTTCTGTAGAAAGTCTGTAAGGAATGACTATACTGCCTATGTTTACAATTGAGGCCGAACTTCTCTGGCGTCTTTCCTGTGAATCAGTTAAAATCCTTACGGTTCAAGTACTTATTTGTAAGAAAACGCTCTAATTATGGTAAAACTCTTAAAATACGCAATTAGAGTTTCCGGAAATGATTATAAACTTGTAAGAAACCCTTGAAATAAAAGTAAATTGATTCGTACTACATTTCCTGCCGTTTTTTAATCCCAGACATTACCAGTGGAAAGCTGGTAAATGACCAGAAAACTGATAATATTTACAACTCCGGACACTTTAGGGAGCGTTTTCACTTAAATTTGCTTTCAAATGTTAGGAATTCATGTTTATACAGCTCAAAATTTCTGTAGAAGGTCTGTAAGTAAGGACTTCACTGCTAATGTTTACAATTGAGGCCGAACTTCTCTGGTGTCTTTTGTGTGACTCAGTTAAAATCCTTACGGTTCCAGTACTTACTTGTAGGAAAACTCTCTAATTGTGGTAAAACTCTTAAAATACGCAATTAGAGTTTCCAGAAATGATTATAAACTTGTAAGAAACCCTTGAAATAAAAGTAAATGGATTCGTACTACATTTCCTGCCGTTTTTTAATCACAGACATTACCAGTGGAAAGCTGGTCAATGACCAGAAAACTGATATTTACAACTCCGGACATTTTAGGGAGCGTTTTCTCTTGAATTTGCTTTCAAATGTTAGGAATTCATGTTAATACAGCTCAAAATTTCTGTAGAAAGTCTGTAAGGAATGACTATACTGCCTATGTTTACAATTGAGGCCGAACTTCTCTGGTGTCTTTTGTGTGAATCAGTTAAAATCCTTACGGTTCCAGTACTTACTTGTAAGAAAACTTTCTAATTGTGGTAAAACTCTTAAAATACGCAATTAGAGTTTCCAGAAATGATTATAAACTTGTAAGAAACCCTTGAAATAAAAGTAAATGGATTCGTACTACATTTCCTGCCGTTTTTAACTGACAGACATTACCAGTGGAAAGCTGGTAAATGACCAGAAAACGGATAATATTTACAACTCCGGACACTTTAGGGAGCGTTTTCACTTGAATTTGCTTTCAAATGTTAGGAATTCATGTTTATACAGCTCAAAATTTCTGTAGAAGGTCTGTATGTAAGGACTTCCTTGCTAATGTTTACAATTGAGGCCGAACTTCTCTGGCGTCTTTTGTGTGACTCAGTTAAAATCCTTACGGTTCCAGTACTTACTTGTAAGAAAACTCTCTAATTGTGGTAAAACTCTTAAAATACGCAATTAGAGTTTCCAGAAGTGATTATAAACTTGTAAGAAACCCTTGAAATAAAAGTAAATGGATTCGTACTACATTTCCTGCCATTTTTTAATCCCAGACATTACCAGTGGAAAGCTGGTAAATGACCAGAAAACGGATAATATTTACAACTCCGGACACTTTAGGGAGCGTTTTCGCTTGAATTTGCTTTCAAATGTTAGGAATTCATGTTTATACAGCTCAAAGTTTCTGTAGAAAGTCTGTAAGGAATGACTATACTGCCTATGTTTACAATTGAGGCCGAACTTCTCTGGTGTCTTTTGTGTGAATCAGTTAAAATCCTTACGGTTCCAGTACTTACTTGTTAGAAAACTTTCTAATTGTGGTAAAACTCATAAATACGCAATTAGAGTTTCCAGAAATGATTATAAACTTGTAAGAAACCCTTGAAATAAAAGTAAATGGATTCGTACTACATTTCCTGCCGTTTTTTACTGACAGACATTACCAGTGGAAAGCTGGTAAATGACCAGAAAACGGATAATATTTACAACTCCGGACACTTTAGGGAGCGTTTTCGCTTGAATTTGCTTTCAAATGTTAGGAATTCATGTTTATACAGTTCAAAGTTTCTGTAGAAAGTCTGTAAGGAATGACTATACTGCCTATGTTTACAATTGAGGCCGAACTTCTCTGGTGTCTTTTGTGTGAATCAGTTAAAATCCTTACGGTTCCAGTACTTACTTGTTAGAAAACTTTCTAATTGTGGTAAAACTCATAAATACGCAATTAGAGTTTCCAGAAATGATTATAAACTTGTAAGAAACCCTTGAAATAAAAGTAAATGGATTCGTACTACATTTCCTGCCGTTTTTTAATCCCAGACATTACCAGTGGAAAGCTGGTAAATGACCAGAAAACGGATAATATTTACAACTCCGGACACTTTAGGGAGCGTTTTCGCTTGAATTTGCTTTCAAATGTTAGGAATTCATGTTAATACAGCTCAAAATTTCTGTAGAAAGTCTGTAAGGAATGACTATACTGCCTATGTTTACAATTGAGGCCGAACTTCTCTGGCGTCTTTCCTGTGAATCAGTAAAAATTCTTACGGTTCCAGTACTTACTTGTAAGAAAACTCTCTAATTGTGGTAAAACTCTTAAAATACGCAATTAGAGTTTCCAGAAATGATTATAAACTTATAAGAAACCCTTGAAATAAAAGTAAATGGATTCGTACTACATTTCCTGCCGTTTTTTACTGACAGACATTACAGGTGGAAAGCTGGTAAATGACCAGAAAACTGATAATATTTACAACTCCGGACACTTTACGGAGCGTTTTCGCTTGAATTTGCTTTCAAATGTTAGGAATTCATGTTTATACAGCTCAAAGTTTCTGTAGAAAGTCTGTAAGGAATGACTATACTACCTATGTTTCCAATTGAGGCCGAACTTCTCTGGTGTCTTTTGTGTGAATCAGTTAAAATCCTTACGGTTCCAGTACTTACTTGTAAGAAAACTTTCTAATTGTGGTAAAACTCTTAAAATACGCAATTAGAGTTTCCAGAAATGATTATAAACTTGCAAGAAACCCTTGAAATAAAAGTAAATGGATTCGTACTACATTTCCTGCCGTTTTTAACTGACAGACATTACCAGTGGAAAGCGGGTAAATGACCAGAAAACGGATAATATTTACAACTCCGGACACTTTAGGGAGCGTTTTCACTTGAATTTGCTTTCAAATGTTAGGAATTCATGTTTATACAGCTCAAAATTTCTGTAGAAGGTCTGTAAGTAAGGACTTCCCTGCTAATGTTTACAATTGAGGCCGAACTTCTCTGGCGTCTTTTGTGTGACTCAGTTAAAATCCTTACGGTTCCAGTACTTACTTGTAAGAAAACTCTCTAATTGTGGTAAAACTCTTAAAATATGCAATTAGAGTTTCCAGAAATGATTATAAACTTATAAGAAACCCTTGAAATAAAAGTAAATGGATTCGTACTACATTTCCTGCCGTTTTTTACTGACAGACATTACAGGTGGAAAGCTGGTAAATGACCAGAAAACTGATAATATTTACAACTCCGGACACTTTACGGAGCGTTTTCGCTTGAATTTGCTTTCAAATGTTAGGAATTCATGTTTATACAGCTCAAAGTTTCTGTAGAAAGTCTGTAAGGAATGACTATACTACCTATGTTTACAAATGAGGCCGAACTTCTCTGGTGTCTTTTGTGTGAATCAGTTAAAATCCTTACGGTTCCAGTACTTACTTGTAAGAAAACTTTCTAATTGTGGTAAAACTCTTAAAATACGCAATTAGAGTTTCCAGAAATGATTATAAACTTGTAAGAAACCCTTGAAATAAAAGTAAATGGATTCGTACTACATTTCCTGCCGTTTTTAACTGACAGACATTACCAGTGGAAAGCGGGTAAATGACCAGAAAACGGATAATATTTACAACTCCGGACACTTTAGGGAGCGTTTTCACTTGAATTTGCTTTCAAATGTTAGGAATTCATGTTTATACAGCTCAAAATTTCTGTAGAAGGTCTGTAAGTAAGGACTTCCCTGCTAATGTTTACAATTGAGGCCGAACTTCTCTGGCGTCTTTTGTGTGACTCAGTTAAAATCCTTACGGTTCCAGTACTTACTTGTAAGAAAACTCTCTAATTGTGGTAAAACTCTTAAAATACGCAATTAGAGTTTCCAGAAATGATTATAAACTTGTAAGAAACCCTTGAAATAAAAGTAAATGGATTCGTACTACATTTCCTGCCGTTTTTTAATCCCAGACATTACCAGTGGAAAGCTGGTAAATGACCAGAAAACGGATAATATTTACAACTCCGGACACTTTAGGGAGCGTTTTCGCTTGAATTTGCTTTCAAATGTTAGGAATTCATGTTAATACAGCTCAAAATTTCTGTAGAAAGTCTGTAAGGAATGACTATACTGCCTATGTTTACAATTGAGGCCGAACTTCTCTGGCGTCGTTCCTGTGAATCAGTTAAAATTCTTACGGTTCCAGTACTTACTTGTAAGAAAACTCTCTAATTGTGGTAAAACTCTTAAAATACGCAATTAGAGTTTCCAGAAATGATTATAAACTTATAAGAAACCCTTGAAATAAAAGTAAATGGATTCGTACTACATTTCCTGCCGTTTTTTACTGACAGACATTACAGGTGGAAAGCTGGTAAATGAACAGAAAACTGATAATATTTACAACTCCGGACACTTTACGGAGCGTTTTCGGTTGAATTTGCTTTCAAATGTTAGGAATTCATGTTTATACAGCTCAAAGTTTCTGTAGAAAGTCTGTAAGGAATGACTATACTACCTATGTTTACAATTGAGGCCGAACTTCTCTGGTGTCTTTTGTGTGAATCAGTTAAAATCCTTACGGTTCCAGTACTTACTTGTAAGAAAACTTTCTAATTGTGGTAAAACTCTTAAAATACGCAATTAGAGTTTCCAGAAATGATTATAAACTTGTAAGAAACCCTTGAAATAAAAGTAAATGGATTCGTACTACATTTCCTGCCGTTTTTAACTGACAGACATTACCAGTGGAAAGCGGGTAAATGACCAGAAAACGGATAATATTTACAACTCCGGACACTTTAGGGAGCGTTTTCACTTGAATTTGCTTTCAAATGTTAGGAATTCATGTTTATACAGCTCAAAATTTCTGTAGAAGGTCTGTAAGTAAGGACTTCCCTGCTAATGTTTACAATTGAGGCCGAACTTCTCTGGCGTCTTTTGTGTGACTCAGTTAAAATCCTTACGGTTCCAGTACTTACTTGTAAGAAAACTCTCTAATTGTGGTAAAACTCTTAAAATACGCAATTAGAGTTTCCAGAAATGATTATAAACTTGTAAGAAACCCTTGAAATAAAAGTAAATGGATTCGTACTACATTTCCTGCCGTTTTTTAATCCCAGACATTACCAGTGGAAAGCTGGTAAATGACCAGAAAACGGATAATATTTACAACTCCGGACACTTTAGGGGGCGTTTTCGCTTGAATTTGCTTTCAAATGTTAGGAATTCATGTTAATACAGCTCAAAATTTCTGTAGAAAGTCTGTAAGGAATGACTATACTGCCTATGTTTACAATTGAGGCCGAACTTCTCTGGCGTCTTTCCTGTGAATCAGTTAAAATTCTTACCGTTCCAGTACTTACTTGTAAGAAAACTCTCTAATTGTGGTAAAACTCTTAAAATACGCAATTAGAGTTTCCAGAAATGATTATAAACTTATAAGAAACCCTTGAAATAAAAGTAAATGGATTCGTACTACATTTCCTGCCGTTTTTTACTGACAGACATTACAGGTGGAAAGCTGGTAAATGACCAGAAAACTGATAATATTTACAACTCCGGACACTTTACGGAGCGTTTTCGCTTGAATTTGCTTTCAAATGTTAGGAATTCATGTTTATACAGCTCAAAGTTTCTCTAGAAAGTCTGTAAGGAATGACTATACTACCTATGTTTACAATTGAGGCCGAACTTCTCTGGTGTCTTTTGTGTGAATCAGTTAAAATCCTTACGGTTCCAGTACTTACTTGTAAGAAAACTTTCTAATTGTGGTAAAACTCTTAAAATACGCAATTAGAGTTTCCAGAAATGATTATAAACTTGTAAGAAACCCTTGAAATAAAAGTAAATGGATTCGTACTACATTTCCTGCCGTTTTTAACTGACAGACATTACCAGTGGAAAGCGGGTAAATGACCAGAAAACGGATAATATTTACAACTCCGGACACTTTAGGGAGCGTTTTCACTTGAATTTGCTTTCAAATGTTAGGAATTCATGTTTATACAGCTCAAAATTTCTGTAGAAGGTCTGTAAGTAAGGACTTCCCTGCTAATGTTTACAATTGAGGCCGAACTTCTCTGGCGTCTTTTGTGTGACTCAGTTAAAATCCTTACGGTTCCAGTACTTACTTGTAAGAAAACTCTCTAATTGTGGTAAAACTCTTAAAATACGCAATTAGAGTTTCCAGAAATGATTATAAACTTGTAAGAAACCCTTGAAATAAAAGTAAATGGATTCGTACTACATTTCCTGCCGTTTTTTAATCCCAGACATTACCAGTGGAAAGCTGGTAAATGACCAGAAAACGGATAATATTTACAACTCCGGACACTTTAGGGAGCGTTTTCGCTTGAATTTGCTTTCAAATGTTAGGAATTCATGTTAATACAGCTCAAAATTTCTGTAGAAAGTCTGTAAGGAATGACTATACTGCCTATGTTTACAATTGAGGCCGAACTTCTCTGGCGTCTTTCCTGTGAATCAGTAAAAATTCTTACGGTTCCAGTACTTACTTGTAAGAAAACTCTCTAATTGTGGTAAAACTCTTAAAATACGCAATTAGAGTTTCCAGAAATGATTATAAACTTATAAGAAACCCTTGAAATAAAAGTAAATGGATTCGTACTACATTTCCTGCCGTTTTTTACTGACAGACATTACAGGTGGAAAGCTGGTAAATGACCAGAAAACTGATAATATTTACAACTCCGGACACTTTACGGAGCGTTTTCGCTTGAATTTGCTTTCAAATGTTAGGAATTCATGTTTATACAGCTCAAAGTTTCTGTAGAAAGTCTGTAAGGAATGACTATACTACCTATGTTTCCAATTGAGGCCGAACTTCTCTGGTGTCTTTTGTGTGAATCAGTTAAAATCCTTACGGTTCCAGTACTTACTTGTAAGAAAACTTTCTAATTGTGGTAAAACTCTTAAAATACGCAATTAGAGTTTCCAGAAATGATTATAAACTTGCAAGAAACCCTTGAAATAAAAGTAAATGGATTCGTACTACATTTCCTGCCGTTTTTAACTGACAGACATTACCAGTGGAAAGCGGGTAAATGACCAGAAAACGGATAATATTTACCACTCCGGACACTTTAGGGAGCGTTTTCACTTGAATTTGCTTTCAAATGTTAGGAATTCATGTTTATACAGCTCAAAATTTCTGTAGAAGGTCTGTAAGTAAGGACTTCCCTGCTAATGTTTACAATTGAGGCCGAACTTCTCTGGCGTCTTTTGTGTGACTCAGTTAAAATCCTTACGGTTCCAGTACTTACTTGTAAGAAAACTCTCTAATTGTGGTAAAACTCTTAAAATATGCAATTAGAGTTTCCAGAAATGATTATAAACTTATAAGAAACCCTTGAAATAAAAGTAAATGGATTCGTACTACATTTCCTGCCGTTTTTTACTGACAGACATTACCGGTGGAAAGCTGGTAAATGACCAGAAAACTGATAATATTTACAACTCCGGACACTTTAGGGAGCGTTTTCGCTTGAATTTGCTTTCAAATGTTAGGAATTCATGTTTATACAGTTCAAAGTTTCTGTAGAAAGTCTGTAAGGAATGACTATACTGCCTATGTTTACAATTGAGGCCGAACTTCTCTGGTGTCTTTTGTGTGAATCAGTTAAAATCCTTACGGTTCCAGTACTTACTTGTTAGAAAACTTTCTAATTGTGGTAAAACTCATAAATACGCAATTAGAGTTTCCAGAAATGATTATAAACTTGTAAGAAACCCTTGAAATAAAAGTAAATGGATTCGTACTACATTTCCTGCCGTTTTTTACTGACAGACATTACCAGTGGAAAGCTGGTAAATGAGCAGAAAACTGATAATATTTACAACTCCGGACACTTTAGGGAGCGTTTTCGCTTGAATTTGCTTTCAAATGTTAGGAATTCATGTTTATACAGCTCAAAGTTTCTGTAGAAAGTCTGTAAGGAATGACTATACTGCCTATGTTTACAATTGAGGCCGAACTTCTCTGGTGTCTTTCGTGTGACTCAGTTAAAATCCTTACGGTTTCAGTACTTACTTGTAAGAAAACTCTCTAATTGTGGTAAAACTCTTAAAATACGCAATTAGAGTTTCCAGAAATGATTATAAACTTGAAAGAAACCCTTGAAATAAAAGTAAATGGATTCGTACTACATTTCCTGCCGTTTTTTAATCCCAGACATTACCAGTGGAAAGCTGGTAAATGACCAGAAAACTGATAATATTTACAACTCCGGACACTTTAGGGAGCGTTTTCGCTTGAATTTGCTTTCAAATGTTAGGAATTCATGTTTATACAGCTCAAAGTTTCTGTAGAAAGTCTGTAAGGAATGACTATACTGCCTATGTTTACAATTGAGGCCGAACTTCTCTGGTGTCTTTTGTGTGAATCAGTTAAAATCCTTACGGTTCCAGTACTTACTTGTTAGAAAACTTTCTAATTGTGGTAAAACTCATAAATACGCAATTAGAGTTTCCAGAAATGATTATAAACTTGTAAGAAACCCTTGAAATAAAAGTAAATGGATTCGTACTACATTTCCTGCCGTTTTTAACTGACAGACATTACCAGTGGAAAGCTGGTAAATGACCAGAAAACGGATAATATTTACAACTCCGGACACTTTAGGGAGCGTTTTCACTTGAATTTGCTTTCAAATGTTAGGAATTCATGTTTATACAGCTCAAAATTTCTGTAGAAAGTCTGTAAGGAATGACTATACTGCCTATGTTTACAATTGAGGCCGAACTTCTCTGGCGTCTTTCCTGTGAATCAGTTAAAATCCTTACGGTTCAAGTACTTATTTGTAAGAAAACGCTCTAATTATGGTAAAACTCTTAAAATACGCAATTAGAGTTTCCGGAAATGATTATAAACTTGTAAGAAACCCTTGAAATAAAAGTAAATTGATTCGTACTACATTTCCTGCCGTTTTTTAATCCCAGACATTACCAGTGGAAAGCTGGTAAATGACCAGAAAACTGATAATATTTACAACTCCGGACACTTTAGGGAGCGTTTTCACTTAAATTTGCTTTCAAATGTTAGGAATTCATGTTTATACAGCTCAAAATTTCTGTAGAAGGTCTGTAAGTAAGGACTTCACTGCTAATGTTTACAATTGAGGCCGAACTTCTCTGGTGTCTTTTGTGTGACTCAGTTAAAATCCTTACGGTTCCAGTACTTACTTGTAGGAAAACTCTCTAATTGTGGTAAAACTCTTAAAATACGCAATTAGAGTTTCCAGAAATGATTATAAACTTGTAAGAAACCCTTGAAATAAAAGTAAATGGATTCGTACTACATTTCCTGCCGTTTTTTAATCACAGACATTACCAGTGGAAAGCTGGTCAATGACCAGAAAACTGATATTTACAACTCCGGACATTTTAGGGAGCGTTTTCTCTTGAATTTGCTTTCAAATGTTAGGAATTCATGTTAATACAGCTCAAAATTTCTGTAGAAAGTCTGTAAGGAATGACTATACTGCCTATGTTTACAATTGAGGCCGAACTTCTCTGGTGTCTTTTGTGTGAATCAGTTAAAATCCTTACGGTTCCAGTACTTACTTGTAAGAAAACTTTCTAATTGTGGTAAAACTCTTAAAATACGCAATTAGAGTTTCCAGAAATGATTATAAACTTGTAAGAAACCCTTGAAATAAAAGTAAATGGATTCGTACTACATTTCCTGCCGTTTTTAACTGACAGACATTACCAGTGGAAAGCTGGTAAATGACCAGAAAACGGATAATATTTACAACTCCGGACACTTTAGGGAGCGTTTTCACTTGAATTTGCTTTCAAATGTTAGGAATTCATGTTTATACAGCTCAAAATTTCTGTAGAAGGTCTGTATGTAAGGACTTCCTTGCTAATGTTTACAATTGAGGCCGAACTTCTCTGGCGTCTTTTGTGTGACTCAGTTAAAATCCTTACGGTTCCAGTACTTACTTGTAAGAAAACTCTCTAATTGTGGTAAAACTCTTAAAATACGCAATTAGAGTTTCCAGAAGTGATTATAAACTTGTAAGAAACCCTTGAAATAAAAGTAAATGGATTCGTACTACATTTCCTGCCATTTTTTAATCCCAGACATTACCAGTGGAAAGCTGGTAAATGACCAGAAAACGGATAATATTTACAACTCCGGACACTTTAGGGAGCGTTTTCGCTTGAATTTGCTTTCAAATGTTAGGAATTCATGTTTATACAGCTCAAAGTTTCTGTAGAAAGTCTGTAAGGAATGACTATACTGCCTATGTTTACAATTGAGGCCGAACTTCTCTGGTGTCTTTTGTGTGAATCAGTTAAAATCCTTACGGTTCCAGTACTTACTTGTTAGAAAACTTTCTAATTGTGGTAAAACTCATAAATACGCAATTAGAGTTTCCAGAAATGATTATAAACTTGTAAGAAACCCTTGAAATAAAAGTAAATGGATTCGTACTACATTTCCTGCCGTTTTTTACTGACAGACATTACCAGTGGAAAGCTGGTAAATGACCAGAAAACGGATAATATTTACAACTCCGGACACTTTAGGGAGCGTTTTCGCTTGAA
Source organism: Myotis daubentonii (assembly GCF_963259705.1). Lineage (NCBI taxonomy): Eukaryota > Metazoa > Chordata > Mammalia > Chiroptera > Vespertilionidae > Myotis > Myotis daubentonii. The sequence continues at coordinate 20,659 of NW_026775543.1, read as the reverse complement.
TTTGCTTTCAAATGTTAGGAATTCATGTTTATACAGTTCAAAGTTTCTGTAGAAAGTCTGTAAGGAATGACTATACTGCCTATGTTTACAATTGAGGCCGAACTTCTCTGGTGTCTTTTGTGTGAATCAGTTAAAATCCTTACGGTTCCAGTACTTACTTGTTAGAAAACTTTCTAATTGTGGTAAAACTCATAAATACGCAATTAGAGTTTCCAGAAATGATTATAAACTTGTAAGAAACCCTTGAAATAAAAGTAAATGGATTCGTACTACATTTCCTGCCGTTTTTTACTGACAGACATTACCAGTGGAAAGCTGGTAAATGAGCAGAAAACTGATAATATTTACAACTCCGGACACTTTAGGGAGCGTTTTCGCTTGAATTTGCTTTCAAATGTTAGGAATTCATGTTTATACAGCTCAAAGTTTCTGTAGAAAGTCTGTAAGGAATGACTATACTGCCTATGTTTACAATTGAGGCCGAACTTCTCTGGTGTCTTTCGTGTGACTCAGTTAAAATCCTTACGGTTTCAGTACTTACTTGTAAGAAAACTCTCTAATTGTGGTAAAACTCTTAAAATACGCAATTAGAGTTTCCAGAAATGATTATAAACTTGCAAGAAACCCTTGAAATAAAAGTAAATGGATTCGTACTACATTTCCTGCCGTTTTTAACTGACAGACATTACCAGTGGAAAGCTGGTAAATGACCAGAAAACGGATAATATTTACAACTCCGGACACTTTAGGGAGCGTTTTCACTTGAATTTGCTTTCAAATGTTAGGAATTCATGTTTATACAGCTCAAAATTTCTGTAGAAGGTCTGTATGTAAGGACTTCCTTGCTAATGTTTACAATTGAGGCCGAACTTCTCTGGCGTCTTTTGTGTGACTCAGTTAAAATCCTTACGGTTCCAGTACTTACTTGTAAGAAAACTCTCTAATTGTGGTAAAACTCTTAAAATACGCAATTAGAGTTTCCAGAAATGATTATAAACTTGTAAGAAACCCTTGAAATAAAAGTAAATGGATTCGTACTACATTTCCTGCCGTTTTTTAATCCCAGACATTACCAGTGGAAAGCTGGTAAATGACCAGAAAACGGATAATATTTACAACTCCGGACACTTTAGGGAGCGTTTTCGCTTGAATTTGCTTTCAAATGTTAGGAATTCATGTTTATACAGCTCAAAGTTTCTGTAGAAAGTCTGTAAGGAATGACTATACTGCCTATGTTTACAATTGAGGCCGAACTTCTCTGGTGTCTTTCCTGTGAATCAGTTAAAATCCTTACGGTTCCAGTACTTACTTGTTAGAAAACTTTCTAATTGTGGTAAAACTCATAAATACGCAATTAGAGTTTCCAGAAATGATTATAAACTTGTAAGAAACCCTTGAAATAAAAGTAAATGGATTCGTACTACATTTCCTGCCGTTTTTTACTGACAGACATTACCAGTGGAAAGCTGGTAAATGACCAGAAAACTGATAATATTTACAACTCCGGACACTTTAGGGAGCGTTTTCGCTTGAATTTGCTTTCAAATGTTAGGAATTCATGTTTATACAGCTCAAAGTTTCTGTAGAAAGTCTGTAAGGAATGACTATACTGCCTATGTTTACAATTGAGGCCGAACTTCTCTGGTGTCTTTCGTGTGACTCAGTTAAAATCCTTACGGTTTCAGTACTTACTTGTAAGAAAACTCTCTAATTGTGGTAAAACTCTTAAAATACGCAATTAGAGTTTCCAGAAATGATTATAAACTTGCAAGAAACCCTTGAAATAAAAGTAAATGGATTCGTACTACATTTCCTGCCGTTTTTTAATCACAGACATTACCAGTGGAAAGCTGGTCAATGACCAGAAAACTGATAATATTTACAACTCCGGACACTTTAGGGAGTGTTTTCTCTTGAATTTGCTTTCAAATGTTAGGAATTCATGTTAATACAGCTCAAAATTTCTGTAGAAAGTCTGTAAGTAATGACTATACTGCCTATGTTTACAATTGAGGCCGAACTTCTCTGGCGTCTTTCCTGTGAATCAGTTAAAATCCTTACGGTTCCAGTACTTACTTGTAAGAAAACTCTCTAATTGTGGTAAAACTCTTAAATACGCAATTAGAGTTTCCAGAAATGATTATAAACTTGTAAGAAACCCTTGAAATAAAAGTAAATGGATTCGTACTACATTTCCTGCCGTTTTTTACTGACAGACATTACCAGTGGAAAGCTGGTAAATGACCAGAAAACTGATAATATTTACAACTCCGGACACTTTAGGGAGCGTTTTCACTTGAATTTGCTTTCAAATGTTAGGAATTCATGTTTATACAGCTCAAAATTTCTGTAGAAGGTCTGTAAGTAAGGACTTCACTGCTAATGTTTACAATTGAGGCCGAACTTCTCTGGCGTCTTTTGTGTGACTCAGTTAAAATTCTTACGGTTCCAGTACTTACTTGTAAGAAAACTCTCTAATTGTGGTAAAACTCTTAAAATACGCAATTAGAGTTTCCAGAAATGATTATAAACTTGTAAGAAACCCTTGAAATAAAAGTAAATGGATTCGTACTACATTTCCTGCCGTTTTTTAATCCCAGACATTACCAGTTGAAAGCTGGTAAATGACCAGAAAACTGATAATATTTACAACTCCGGACACTTTAGGAAGCGTTTTCACTTGAATTTGCTTTCAAATGTTAGGAATTCATGTTTATACAGCTCAAAATTTCTGTAGAAAGTCTGTAAGGAATGACTATACTGCCTATGTTTACAATTGAGGCCGAACTTCTCTGGCGTCTTTCCTGTGAATCAGTTAAAATCCTTATGGTTCAAGTACTTATTTGTAAGAAAACGCTCTAATTATGGTAAAACTCTTAAAATACGCAATTAGAGTTTCCGGAAATGATTATAAACTTGTAAGAAACCCTTGAAATAAAAGTAAATTGATTCGTACTACATTTCCTGCCGTTTTTTAATCCCAGACATTACCAGTGGAAAGCTGGTAAATGACCAGAAAACTGATAATATTTACAACTCCGGACACTTTAGGGAGCGTTTTCACTTGAATTTGCTTTCAAATGTTAGGAATTCATGTTTATACAGCTCAAAATTTCTGTAGAAAGTCTGTAAGGAATGACTATACTGCCTATGTTTACAATTGAGGCCGAACTTCTCTGGCGTCTTTCCTGTGAATCAGTTAAAATCCTTATGGTTCAAGTACTTATTTGTAAGAAAACGCTCTAATTATGGTAAAACTCTTAAAATACGCAATTAGAGTTTCCGGAAATGATTATAAACTTGTAAGAAACCCTTGAAATAAAAGTAAATTGATTCGTACTACATTTCCTGCCGTTTTTTAATCCCAGACATTACCAGTGGAAAGCTGGTAAATGACCAGAAAACTGATAATATTTACAACTCCGGACACTTTAGGGAGCGTTTTCACTTAAATTGGCTTTCAAATGTTAGGAATTCATGTTTATACAGCTCAAAATTTCTGTAGAAAGTCTGTAAGGAATGACTATACTGCCTATGTTTACAATTGAGGCCGAACTTCTCTGGCGTCTTTCGTGTGACTCAGTTCAAATCCTTACGGTTCAAGTACTTATTTGTAAGAAAACTCTCTAATTATGGTAAAACTCTTAAAATACGCAATTAGAGTTTCCAGAAATGATTATAAACTTGCAAGAAACCCTTGAAATAAAAGTAAATGGATTCGTACTACATTTCCTGCCGTTTTTTAATCACAGACATTACCAGTGGAAAGCTGGTCAATGACCAGAAAACTGATAATATTTACAACTCCGGACATTTTAGGGAGCGTTTTCTCTTGAATTTGCTTTCAAATGTTAGGAATTCATGTTAATACAGCTCAAAATTTCTGTAGAAAGTCTGTAAGGAATGACTATACTGCCTATGTTTACAATTGAGGCCGAACTTCTCTGGCGTCTTTCCTGTGAATCAGTTAAAATCCTTACGGTTCCAGTACTTACTTGTAAGAAAACTCTCTAATTGTGGTAAAACTCTTAAATACGCAATTAGAGTTTCCAGAAATGATTATAAACTTGTAAGAAACCCTTGAAATAAAAGTGAATGGATTCGTACTACATTTCCTTCCGTTTTTTACTGACAGACATTACCAGTGGAAAGCTGGTAAATGACCAGAAAACTGATAATATTTACAACTCCGGACACTTTAGGGAGCGTTTTCACTTGAATTTGCTTTCAAATGTTAGGAATTCATGTTTATACAGCTCAAAATTTCTGTAGAAGGTCTGTAAGTAAGGACTTCACTGCTAATGTTTACAATTGAGGCCGAACTTCTCTGGCGTCTTTCCTGTGAATCAGTTAAAATCCTTACGGTTCCAGTACTTACTTGTAAGAAAACTCTCTAATTGTGGTAAAACTCTTAAATACGCAATTAGAGTTTCCAGAAATGATTATAAACTTGTAAGAAACCCTTGAAATAAAAGTGAATGGATTCGTACTACATTTCCTGCCGTTTTTTACTGACAGACATTACCAGTGGAAAGCTGGTAAATGACCAGAAAACTGATAATATTTACAACTCCGGACACTTTAGGGAGCGATTTCACTTGAATTTGCTTTCAAATGTTAGGAATTCATGTTTATACAGCTCAAAATTTCTGTAGAAGGTCTGTAAGTACGGACTTCACTGCTAATGTTTACAATTGAGGCCGAACTTCTCTGGCGTCTTTCCTGTGAATCAGTTAAAATCCTTACGGTTCCAGTACTTACTTGTAAGAAAACTCTCTAATTGTGGTAAACCTCTTAAATACGCAATTAGAGTTTCCAGAAATGATTATAAACTTGTAAGAAACCCTTGAAATAAAAGTGAATGGATTCGTACTACATTTCCTGCCGTTTTTTACTGACAGACATTACCAGTGGAAAGCTGGTAAATGACCAGAAAACTGATAATATTTACAACTCCGGACACTTTAGGGAGCGTTTTCACTTGAATTTGCTTTCAAATGTTAGGAATTCATGTTTATACAGCTCAAAATTTCTGTAGAAGGTCTGTAAGTAAGGACTTCACTGCTAATGTTTACAATTGAGGCCGAACTTCTCTGGCGTCTTTCCTGTGAATCAGTTAAAATCCTTACGGTTCCAGTACTTACTTGTAAGAAAACTCTCTAATTGTGGTAAAACTCTTAAATACGCAATTATAGTTTCCAGAAATGATTATAAACTTGTAAGAAACCCTTGAAATAAAAGTGAATGGATTCGTACTACATTTCCTGCCGTTTTTTACTGACAGACATTACCAGTGGAAAGCTGGTAAATGACCAGAAAACTGATAATATTTACAACTCCGGACACTTTAGGGAGCGTTTTCACTTGAATTTGCTTTCAAATGTTAGGAATTCATGTTTATACAGCTCAAAATTTCTGTAGAAGGTCTGTAAGTACGGACTTCACTGCTAATGTTTACAATTGAGTCCGAACTTCTCTGGCGTCTTTCCTGTGAATCAGTTAAAATTCTTACGGTTCCAGTACTTACTTGTAAGAAAACTCTCTAATTGTGGTAAACCTCTTAAAATACGCAATTAGAGTTTCCAGAAATGATTATAAACTTATAAGAAACCCTTGAAATAAAAGTAAATGGATTCGTACTACATTTCCTGCCGTTTTTTACTGACAGACATTACAGGTGGAAAGCTGGTAAATGACCAGAAAACTGATAATATTTACAACTCCGGACACTTTAGGGAGCGTTTTCGCTTGAATTTGCTTTCAAATGTTAGGAATTCATGTTTATACAGCTCAAAGTTTCTGTAGAAAGTCTGTAAGGAATGACTATACTGCCTATGTTTACAATTGAGGCCGAACTTCTCTGGTGTCTTTCGTGTGACTCAGTTAAAATCCTTACGGTTTCAGTACTTACTTGTAAGAAAACTCTCTAATTGTGGTAAAACTCTTAAAATACGCAATTACAGTTTCCAGAAATGATTATAAACTTGCAAGAAACCCTTGAAATAAAAGTAAATGGATTCGTACTACATTTCCTGCCGTTTTTTAATCCAAGACATTACCAGTTGAAAGCTGGTAAATGACCAGAAAACTGATAATATTTACAACTCCGGACACTTTAGGAAGCGTTTTCACTTGAATTTGCTTTCAAATGTTAGGAATTCATGTTTATACAGCTCAAAATTTCTGTAGAAAGTCTGCAAGGAATGACTATACTGCCTATGTTTACAATTGAGGCCGAACTTCTCTGGCGTCTTTCCTGTGAATCAGTTAAAATCCTTATGGTTCCAGTACTTACTAGTAAGAAAACTCTCTAATTGTGGTAAAACTCTTAAATACGCAATTAGAGTTTCCAGAAATGATTATAAACTTGTAAGAAACCCTTGAAATAAAAGTGAATGGATTCGTACTACATTTCCTGCCGTTTTTTACTGACAGACATTACCAGTGGAAAGCTGGTAAATGACCAGAAAACTGATAATATTTATAACTCCGGACACTTTAGGGAGCGTTTTCACTTGAATTTGCTTTCAAATGTTAGGAATTCATGTTTATACAGCTCAAAATTTCTGTAGAAGGTCTGTAAGTAAGGACTTCACTGCTAATGTTTACAATTGAGGCCGAACTTCTCTGGCGTCTTTTGTGTGACTCAGTTAAAATCCTTACGGTTCCAGTACTTACTTGTAAGAAAACTCTCTAATTGTGGTAAAACTCTTAAAATACGCAATTAGAGTTTCCAGAAATGATTATAAACTTGTAAGAAACCCTTGAAATAAAAGTAAATGGATTCGTACTACATTTCCTGCCGTTTTTTAATCCCAGACATTACCAGTTGAAAGCTGGTAAATGACCAGAAAACTGATAATATTTACAACTCCGGACACTTTAGGAAGCGTTTTCACTTGAATTTGCTTTCAAATGTTAGGAATTCATGTTTATACAGCTCAAAATTTCTGTAGAAAGTCTGTAAGGAATGACTATACTGCCTATGTTTACAATTGAGGCCGAACTTCTCTGGCGTCTTTCCTGTGAATCAGTTAAAATCCTTATGGTTCAAGTACTTATTTGTAAGAAAACGCTCTAATTATGGTAAAACTCTTAAAATACGCAATTAGAGTTTCCGGAAATGATTATAAACTTGTAAGAAACGCTTGAAATAAAAGTAAATTGATTCGTACTACATTTCCTGCCGTTTTTTAATCCCAGACATTACCAGTGGAAAGCTGGTAAATGACCAGAAAACTGATAATATTTACAACTCCGGACACTTTGGCGAGCGTTTTCACTTAAATTTGCTTTCAAATGTTAGGAATTCATGTTTATACAGCTCAAAATTTCTGTAGAAGGTCTGTAAGTAAGGACTTCACTGCTAATGTTTACAATTGAGGCCGAACTTCTCTGGCGTCTTTTGTGTGACTCAGTTAAAATCCTTACGGTTCCAGTACTTACTTGTAGGAAAACTCTCTAATTGTGGTAAAACTCTTAAAATACGCAATTAGAGTTTCCGTAAATGATTATAAACTTATAAGAAACCCTTGAAATAAAAGTAAATGGATTCGTACTACATTTCCTGCCGTTTTTTACTGACAGACATTACCAGTGGAAAGCTGGTAAATGACCAGAAAACTGATAATATTTACAACTCCGGACACTTTAGGGAGCGTTTTCGCTTGAATTTGCTTTCAAATGTTAGGAATTCATGTTTATACAGCTCAAAGTTTCTGTAGAAAGTCTGTAAGGAATGACTATACTGCCTATGTTTACAATTGAGGCCGAACTTCTCTGGTGTCTTTCGTGTGACTCAGTTAAAATCCTTACGGTTTCAGTACTTACTTGTAAGAAAACTCTCTAATTGTGGTAAAACTCTTAAAATACGCAATTAGAGTTTCCAGAAATGATTATAAACTTGCAAGAAACCCTTGAAATAAAAGTAAATGGATTCGTACTACATTTCCTGCCGTTTTTTAATCACAGACATTACCAGTGGAAAGCTGGTCAATGACCAGAAAACTGATAATATTTACAACTCCGGACATTTTAGGGAGCGTTTTCTCTTGAATTTGCTTTCAAATATTAGGAATTCATGTTAATACAGCTCAAAATTTCTGTAGAAAGTCTGTAAGGAATGACTATACTGCCTATGTTTACAATTGAGGCCGAACTTCTCTGGCGTCTTTCCTGTGAATCAGTTAAAATCCTTACGGTTCCAGTACTTACTTGTAAGAAAACTCTCTAATTGTGGTAAAACTCTTAAATACGCAATTAGAGTTTCCAGAAATGATTATAAACTTGTAAGAAACCCTTGAAATAAAAGTGAATGGATTCGTACTACATTTCCTGCCGTTTTTTACTGACAGACATTACCATTGGAAAGCTGGTAAATGACCAGAAAACTGATAATATTTACAACTCCGGACACTTTAGGGAGCGTTTTCACTTGAATTTGCTTTCAAATGTTAGGAATTCATGTTTATACAGCTCAAAATTTCTGTAGAAGGTCTGTAAGTACGGACTTCACTGCTAATGTTTACAATTGAGGCCGAACTTCTCTGGCGTCTTTCCGGTGAATCAGTTAAAATCCTTACGGTTCCAGTACTTACTTGTAAGAAAACTCTCTAATTGTGGTAAACCTCTTAAATACGCAATTAGAGTTTCCAGAAATGATTATAAACTTGTAAGAAACCCTTGAAATAAAAGTGAATGGATTCGTACTACATTTCCTGCCGTTTTTTACTGACAGACATTACCAGTGGAAAGCTGGTAAATGACCAGAAAACTGATAATATTTACAACTCCGGACACTTTAGGGAGCGTTTTCACTTAAATTTGCTTTCAAATGTTAGGAATTCATGTTTATACAGCTCAAAATTTCTGTAGAAGGTCTGTAAGTAAGGACTTCACTGCTAATGTTTACAATTGAGGCCGAACTTCTCTGGCGTCTTTTGTGTGACTCAGTTAAAATCCTTACAGTTCCAGTACTTACTTGTAGGAAAACTCTCTAATTGTGGTAAAACTCTTAAAATACGCAATTAGAGTTTCCGTAAATGATTATAAACTTATAAGAAACCCTTGAAATAAAAGTAAATGGATTCGTACTACATTTCCTGCCGTTTTTAACTGACAGACATTACCAGTGGAAAGCTGGTAAATGACCAGAAAACGGATAATATTTACAACTCCGGACACTTTAGGGAGCGTTTTCACTTGAATTTGCTTTCAAATGTTAGGAATTCATGTTTATACAGCTCAAAATTTAAGTAGAAGGTCTGTAAGTAAGGACTTCACTGCTAATGTTTACAATTGAGGCCGAACTTCTCTGGCGTCTTTTGTGTGACTCAGTTAAAATCCTTACGGTTCCAGTACTTACTTGTAAGAAAACTCTCTAATTGTGGTAAAACTCTTAAAATACGCAATTAGAGTTTCCAGAAATGATTATAAACTTGCAAGAAACCCTTGAAATAAAAGTAAATGGATTCGTACTACATTTCCTGCCGTTTTTTAATCACAGACATTACCAGTGGAAAGCTGGTCAATGACCAGAAAACTGATAATATTTACAACTCCGGACATTTTAGGGAGCGTTTTCTCTTGAATTTGCTTTCAAATATTAGGAATTCATGTTTATACAGCTCAAAATTTCTGTAGAAAGTCTGTAAGGAATGACTATACTCCCTATGTTTACAATTGAGGCCGAACTTCTCTGGCGTCTTTCCTGTGAATCAGTTAAAATCCTTACGGTTCCAGTACTTACTTGTAAGAAAACTCTCTAATTGTGGTAAAACTCTTAAATACGCAATTAGAGTTTCCAGAAATGATTATAAACTTGTAAGAAACCCTTGAAATAAAAGTGAATGGATTCGTACTACATTTCCTGCCGTTTTTTACTGACAGACATTACCATTGGAAAGCTGGTAAATGACCAGAAAACTGATAATATTTACAACTCCGGACACTTTAGGGAGCGTTTTCACTTGAATTTGCTTTCAAATGTTAGGAATTCATGTTTATACAGCTCAAAATTTCTGTAGAAGGTCTGTAAGTACGGACTTCACTGCTAATGTTTACAATTGAGGCCGAACTTCTCTGGCGTCTTTCCGGTGAATCAGTTAAAATCCTTACGGTTCCAGTACTTACTTGTAAGAAAACTCTCTAATTGTGGTAAACCTCTTAAATACGCAATTAGAGTTTCCAGAAATGATTATAAACTTGTAAGAAACCCTTGAAATAAAAGTGAATGGATTCGTACTACATTTCCTGCCGTTTTTTACTGACAGACATTACCAGTGGAAAGCTGGTAAATGACCAGAAAACTGATAATATTTACAACTCCGGACACTTTAGGGAGCGTTTTCACTTAAATTTGCTTTCAAATGTTAGGAATTCATGTTTATACAGCTCAAAATTTCTGTAGAAGGTCTGTAAGTAAGGACTTCACTGCTAATGTTTACAATTGAGGCCGAACTTCTCTGGCGTCTTTTGTGTGACTCAGTTAAAATCCTTACAGTTCCAGTACTTACTTGTAGGAAAACTCTCTAATTGTGGTAAAACTCTTAAAATACGCAATTAGAGTTTCCGTAAATGATTATAAACTTATAAGAAACCCTTGAAATAAAAGTAAATGGATTCGTACTACATTTCCTGCCGTTTTTAACTGACAGACATTACCAGTGGAAAGCTGGTAAATGACCAGAAAACGGATAATATTTACAACTCCGGACACTTTAGGGAGCGTTTTCACTTGAATTTGCTTTCAAATGTTAGGAATTCATGTTCATACAGCTCAAAATTTCTGTAGAAGGTCTGTAAGTAAGGACTTCACTGCTAATGTTTACAATTGAGGCCGAACTTCTCTGGCGTCTTTTGTGTGACTCAGTTAAAATCCTTACGGTTCCAGTACTTACTTGTAAGAAAACTCTCTAATTGTGGTAAAACTCTTAAAATACGCAATTAGAGTTTCCAGAAATGATTATAAACTTGTAAGAAACCCTTGAAATAAAAGTAAATGGATTCGTACTACATTTCCTGCCGTTTTTTAATCCCAGACATTACCAGTTGAAAGCTGGTAAATGACCAGAAAACTGATAATATTTACAACTCCGGACACTTTAGGAAGCGTTTTCACTTGAATTTGCTTTCAAATGTTAGGAATTCATGTTTATACAGCTCAAAGTTTCTGTAGAAAGTCTGTAAGGAATGACTATACTGCCTATGTTTACAATTGAGGCCGAACTTCTCTGGCGTCTTTCCTGTGAATCAGTTAAAATCCTTATGGTTCAAGTACTTATTTGTAAGAAAACGCTCTAATTATGGTAAAACTCTTAAAATACGCAATTAGAGTTTCCGGAAATGATTATAAACTTGTAAGAAACCCTTGAAATAAAAGTAAATTGATTCGTACTACATTTCCTGCCGTTTTTTAATCCCAGACATTACCAGTGGAAAGCTGGTAAATGACCAGAAAACTGATAATATTTACAACTCCGGACACTTTAGGGAGCGTTTTCGCTTGAATTTGCTTTCAAATGTTAGGAATTCATGTTTATACAGCTCAAAGTTTCTGTAGAAAGTCTGTAAGGAATGACTATACTGCCTATGTTTACAATTGAGGCCGAACTTCTCTGGCGTCTTTTGTGTGACTCAGTTAAAATCCTTACAGTTCCAGTACTTACTTGTAGGAAAACTCTCTAATTGTGGTAAAACTCTTAAAATACGCAATTAGAGTTTCCGTAAATGATTATAAACTTATAAGAAACCCTTGAAATAAAAGTAAATGGATTCGTACTACATTTCCTGCCGTTTTTAACTGACAGACATTACCAGTGGAAAGCTGGTAAATGACCAGAAAACGGATAATATTTACAACTCCGGACACTTTAGGGAGCGTTTTCACTTGAATTTGCTTTCAAATGTTAGGAATTCATGTTTATACAGCTCAAAATTTCTGTAGAAGGTCTGTAAGTAAGGACTTCACTGCTAATGTTTACAATTGAGGCCGAACTTCTCTGGCGTCTTTTGTGTGACTCAGTTAAAATCCTTACGGTTCCAGTACTTACTTGTAAGAAAACTCTCTAATTGTGGTAAAACTCTTAAAATACGCAATTAGAGTTTCCAGAAATGATTATAAACTTGCAAGAAACCCTTGAAATAAAAGTAAATGGATTCGTACTACATTTCCTGCCGTTTTTTAATCACAGACATTACCAGTGGAAAGCTGGTCAATGACCAGAAAACTGATAATATTTACAACTCCGGACATTTTAGGGAGCGTTTTCTCTTGAATTTGCTTTCAAATATTAGGAATTCATGTTTATACAGCTCAAAATTTCTGTAGAAAGTCTGTAAGGAATGACTATACTCCCTATGTTTACAATTGAGGCCGAACTTCTCTGGCGTCTTTCCTGTGAATCAGTTAAAATCCTTACGGTTCCAGTACTTACTTGTAAGAAAACTCTCTAATTGTGGTAAAACTCTTAAATACGCAATTAGAGTTTCCAGAAATGATTATAAACTTGTAAGAAACCCTTGAAATAAAAGTGAATGGATTCGTACTACATTTCCTGCCGTTTTTTACTGACAGACATTACCATTGGAAAGCTGGTAAATGACCAGAAAACTGATAATATTTACAACTCCGGACACTTTAGGGAGCGTTTTCACTTGAATTTGCTTTCAAATGTTAGGAATTCATGTTTATACAGCTCAAAATTTCTGTAGAAGGTCTGTAAGTACGGACTTCACTGCTAATGTTTACAATTGAGGCCGAACTTCTCTGGCGTCTTTCCGGTGAATCAGTTAAAATCCTTACGGTTCCAGTACTTACTTGTAAGAAAACTCTCTAATTGTGGTAAACCTCTTAAATACGCAATTAGAGTTTCCAGAAATGATTATAAACTTGTAAGAAACCCTTGAAATAAAAGTGAATGGATTCGTACTACATTTCCTGCCGTTTTTTACTGACAGACATTACCAGTGGAAAGCTGGTAAATGACCAGAAAACTGATAATATTTACAACTCCGGACACTTTAGGAAGCGTTTTCACTTGAATTTGCTTTCAAATGTTAGGAATTCATGTTTATACAGCTCAAAATTTCTGTAGAAGGTCTGTAAGTAAGGACTTCACTGCTAATGTTTACAATTGAGGCCGAACTTCTCTGGCGTCTTTTGTGTGACTCAGTTAAAATCCTTACAGTTCCAGTACTTACTTGTAGGAAAACTCTCTAATTGTGGTAAAACTCTTAAAATACGCAATTAGAGTTTCCGTAAATGATTATAAACTTATAAGAAACCCTTGAAATAAAAGTAAATGGATTCGTACTACATTTCCTGCCGTTTTTAACTGACAGACATTACCAGTGGAAAGCTGGTAAATGACCAGAAAACGGATAATATTTACAACTCCGGACACTTTAGGGAGCGTTTTCACTTGAATTTGCTTTCAAATGTTAGGAATTCATGTTCATACAGCTCAAAATTTCTGTAGAAGGTCTGTAAGTAAGGACTTCACTGCTAATGTTTACAATTGAGGCCGAACTTCTCTGGCGTCTTTTGTGTGACTCAGTTAAAATCCTTACGGTTCCAGTACTTACTTGTAAGAAAACTCTCTAATTGTGGTAAAACTCTTAAAATACGCAATTAGAGTTTCCAGAAATGATTATAAACTTGTAAGAAACCCTTGAAATAAAAGTAAATGGATTCGTACTACATTTCCTGCCGTTTTTTAATCCCAGACATTACCAGTTGAAAGCTGGTAAATGACCAGAAAACTGATAATATTTACAACTCCGGACACTTTAGGAAGCGTTTTCACTTGAATTTGCTTTCAAATGTTAGGAATTCATGTTTATACAGCTCAAAATTTCTGTAGAAAGTCTGTAAGGAATGACTATACTGCCTATGTTTACAATTGAGGCCGAACTTCTCTGGCGTCTTTCCTGTGAATCAGTTAAAATCCTTATGGTTCAAGTACTTATTTGTAAGAAAACGCTCTAATTATGGTAAAACTCTTAAAATACGCAATTAGAGTTTCCGGAAATGATTATAAACTTGTAAGAAACCCTTGAAATAAAAGTAAATTGATTCGTACTACATTTCCTGCCGTTTTTTAATCCCAGACATTACCAGTGGAAAGCTGGTAAATGACCAGAAAACTGATAATATTTACAACTCCGGACACTTTAGGGAGCGTTTTCACTTAAATTTGCTTTCAAATGTTAGGAATTCATGTTTATACAGCTCAAAATTTCTGTAGAAGGTCTGTAAGTAAGGACTTCACTGCTAATGTTTACAATTGAGGCCGAACTTCTCTGGCGTCTTTTGTGTGACTCAGTTAAAATCCTTACGGTTCCAGTACTTACTTGTAGGAAAACTCTCTAATTGTGGTAAAACTCTTAAAATACGCAATTAGAGTTTCCGTAAATGATTATAAACTTATAAGAAACCCTTGAAATAAAAGTAAATGGATTCGTACTACATTTCCTGCCGTTTTTTACTGACAGACATTACCAGTGGAAAGCTGGTAAATGACCAGAAAACTGATAATATTTACAACTCCGGACACTTTAGGGAGCGTTTTCGCTTGAATTTGCTTTCAAATGTTAGGAATTCATGTTTATACAGCTCAAAGTTTCTGTAGAAAGTCTGTAAGGAATGACTATACTGCCTATGTTTACAATTGAGGCCGAACTTCTCTGGTGTCTTTCGTGTGACTCAGTTAAAATCCTTACGGTTTCAGTACTTACTTGTAAGAAAACTCTCTAATTGTGGTAAAACTCTTAAAATACGCAATTAGAGTTTCCAGAAATGATTATAAACTTGCAAGAAACCCTTGAAATAAAAGTAAATGGATTCGTACTACATTTCCTGCCGTTTTTTAATCACAGACATTACCAGTGGAAAGCTGGTCAATGACCAGAAAACTGATAATATTTACAACTCCGGACATTTTAGGGAGCGTTTTCTCTTGAATTTGCTTTCAAATGTTAGGAATTCATGTTAATACAGCTCAAAATTTCTGTAGAAAGTCTGTAAGGAATGACTATACTGACTATGTTTACAATTGAGGCCGAACTTCTCTGGCGTCTTTCCTGTGAATCAGTTAAAATCCTTACGGTTCCAGTACTTACTTGTAAGAAAACTCTCTAATTGTGGTAAAACTCTTAAATACGCAATTAGAGTTTCCAGAAATGATTATAAACTTGTAAGAAACCCTTGAAATAAAAGTGAATGGATTCGTACTACATTTCCTGCCGTTTTTTACTGACAGACATTACCAGTGGAAAGCTGGTAAATGACCAGAAAACTGATAATATTTACAACTCCGGACACTTTAGGGAGCGTTTTCACTTGAATTTGCTTTCAAATGTTAGGAATTCATGTTTATACAGCTCAAAATTTCTGTAGAAGGTCTGTAAGTAAGGACTTCACTGCTAATGTTTACAATTGAGGCCGAACTTCTCTGGCGTCTTTCCTGTGAATCAGTTAAAATCCTTACGGTTCCAGTACTTACTTGTAAGAAAACTCTCTAATTGTGGTAAAACTCTTAAATACGCAATTAGAGTTTCCAGAAATGATTATAAACTTGTAAGAAACCCTTGAAATAAAAGTGAATGGATTCGTACTACATTTCCTGCCGTTTTTTACTGACAGACATTACCAGTAGAAAGCTGGAAAATGACCAGAAAACTGATAATATTTACAACTCCGGACACTTTAGGGAGCGTTTTCACTTGAATTTGCTTTCAAATGTTAGGAATTCATGTTTATATAGCTCAAAATTTCTGTAGAAGGTCTGTAAGTACGGACTTCACTGCTAATGTTTACAATTGAGGCCGAACTTCTCTGGCGTCTTTCCTGTGAATCAGTTAAAATCCTTACGGTTCCAGTACTTACTTGTAAGAAAACTCTCTAATTGTGGTAAACCTCCTAAATACGCAATTAGAGTTTCCAGAAATGATTATAAACTTGTAAGAAACCCTTGAAATAAAAGTGAATGGATTCGTACTACATTTCCTGCCGTTTTTTACTGACAGACATTACCAGTGGAAAGCTGGTAAATGACCAGAAAACTGATAATATTTACAACTCCGGACACTTTATGGAGCGTTTTCACTTGAATTTGCTTTCAAATGTTAGGAATTCATGTTTATACAGCTCAAAATTTCTGTAGAAGGTCTGTAAGTAAGGACTTCACTGCTAATGTTTACAATTGAGGCCGAACTTCTCTGGCGTCTTTCCTGTGAATCAGTTAAAATCCTTACGGTTCCAGTACTTACTTGTAAGAAAACTCTCTAATTGTGGTAAAACTCTTAAATACGCAATTAGAGTTTCCAGAAATGATTATAAACTTGTAAGAAACCCTTGAAATAAAAGTGAATGGATTCGTACTACATTTCCTGCCGTTTTTTACTGACAGACATTACCAGTGGAAAGCTGGTAAATGACCAGAAAACTGATAATATTTACAACTCCGGACACTTTAGGGAGCGTTTTCACTTGAATTTGCTTTCAAATGTTAGGAATTCATGTTTATACAGCTCAAAACTTCTGTAGAAGGTCTGTAAGTACGGACTTCACTGCTAATGTTTACAATTGAGGCCGAACTTCTCTGGCGTCTTATGTGTGACTGAGTTAAAATCCTTACGGTTCCAGTACTTACTTGTAAGAAAACTCTCTAATTGTGGTAAAACTCTTAAAATACGCAATTAGAGTTTCCAGAAATGATTATAAACTTGCAAGAAACCCTTGAAATAAAAGTAAATGGATTCGTACTACATTTCCTGCCGTTTTTTAATCACAGACATTACCAGTGGAAAGCTGGTCAATGACCAGAAAACTGATAATATTTACAACTCCGGACATTTTAGGGAGCGTTTTCTCTTGAATTTGCTTTCAAATATTAGGAATTCATGTTAATACAGCTCAAAATTTCTGTAGAAAGTCTGTAAGGAATGACTATACTGCCTATGTTTACAATTGAGGCCGAACTTCTCTGGCGTCTTTCCTGTGAATCAGTTAAAATCCTTACGGTTCCAGTACTTACTTGTAAGAAAACTCTCTAATTGTGGTAAAACTCTTAAATACGCAATTAGAGTTTCCAGAAATGATTATAAACTTGTAAGAAACCCTTGAAATAAAAGTGAATGGATTCGTACTACATTTCCTGCCGTTTTTTACTGACAGACATTACCATTGGAAAGCTGGTAAATGACCAGAAAACTGATAATATTTACAACTCCGGACACTTTAGGGAGCGTTTTCACTTGAATTTGCTTTCAAATGTTAGGAATTCATGTTTATACAGCTCAAAATTTCTGTAGAAGGTCTGTAAGTACGGACTTCACTGCTAATGTTTACAATTGAGGCCGAACTTCTCTGGCGTCTTTCCGGTGAATCAGTTAAAATCCTTACGGTTCCAGTACTTACTTGTAAGAAAACTCTCGAATTGTGGTAAACCTCTTAAATACGCAATTAGAGTTTCCAGAAATGATTATAAACTTGTAAGAAACCCTTGAAATAAAAGTGAATGGATTCGTACTACATTTCCTGCCGTTTTTTACTGACAGACATTACCAGTGGAAAGCTGGTAAATGACCAGAAAACTGATAATATTTACAACTCCGGACACTTTAGGGAGCGTTTTCACTTAAATTTGCTTTCAAATGTTAGGAATTCATGTTTATACAGCTCAAAATTTCTGTAGAAGGTCTGTAAGTAAGGACTTCACTGCTAATGTTTACAATTGAGGCCGAACTTCTCTGGCGTCTTTTGTGTGACTCAGTTAAAATCCTTACAGTTCCAGTACTTACTTGTAGGAAAACTCTCTAATTGTGGTAAAACTCTTAAAATACGCAATTAGAGTTTCCGTAAATGATTATAAACTTATAAGAAACCCTTGAAGTAAAAGTAAATGGATTCGTACTACATTTCCTGCCGTTTTTAACTGACAGACATTACCAGTGGAAAGCTGGTAAATGACCAGAAAACGGATAATATTTACAACTCCGGACACTTTAGGGAGCGTTTTCACTTGAATTTGCTTTCAAATGTTAGGAATTCATATTCATACAGCTCAAAATTTCTGTAGAAGGTCTGTAAGTAAGGACTTCACTGCTAATGTTTACAATTGAGGCCGAACTTCTCTGGCGTCTTTTGTGTGACTCAGTTAAAATCCTTACGGTTCCAGTACTTACTTGTAAGAAAACTCTCTAATTGTGGTAAAACTCTTAAAATACGCAATTAGAGTTTCCAGAAATGATTATAAACTTGTAAGAAACCCTTGAAATAAAAGTAAATGGATTCGTACTACATTTCCTGCCGTTTTTTAATCCCAGACATTACCAGTTGAAAGCTGGTAAATGACCAGAAAACTGATAATATTTACAACTCCGGACACTTTAGGAAGCGTTTTCACTTGAATTTGCTTTCAAATGTTAGGAATTCATGTTTATACAGCTCAAAATTTCTGTAGAAAGTCTGTAAGGAATGACTATACTGCCTATGTTTACAATTGAGGCCGAACTTCTCTGGCGTCTTTCCTGTGAATCAGTTAAAATCCTTATGGTTCAAGTACTTATTTGTAAGAAAACGCTCTAATTATGGTAAAACTCTTAAAATACGCAATTAGAGTTTCCGGAAATGATTATAAACTTGTAAGAAACCCTTGAAATAAAAGTAAATTGATTCGTACTACATTTCCTGCCGTTTTTTAATCCCAGACATTACCAGTGGAAAGCTGGTAAATGACCAGAAAACTGATAATATTTACAACTCCGGACACTTTAGGGAGCGTTTTCACTTAAATTTGCTTTCAAATGTTAGGAATTCATGTTTATACAGCTCAAAATTTCTGTAGAAGGTCTGTAAGTAAGGACTTCACTGCTAATGTTTACAATTGAGGCCGAACTTCTCTGGCGTCTTTTGTGTGACTCAGTTAAAATCCTTACGGTTCCAGTACTTACTTGTAGGAAAACTCTCTAATTGTGGTAAACCTCTTAAAATACGCAATTAGAGTTTCCGTAAATGATTATAAACTTATAAGAAACCCTTGAAATAAAAGTAAAAGGATTCGTACTACATTTCCTGCCGTTTTTTACTGACAGACATTACCAGTGGAAAGCTGGTAAATGACCAGAAAACTGATAATATTTACAACTCCGGACACTTTAGGGAGCGTTTTCGCTTTAATTTGCTTTCAAATGTTAGGAATTCATGTTTATACAGCTCAAAGTTTCTGTAGAAAGTCTGTAAGGAATGACTATACTGCCTATGTTTACAATTGAGGCCGAACTTCTCTGGTGTCTTTCGTGTGACTCAGTTAAAATCCTTACGGTTTCAGTACTTACTTGTAAGAAAACTCTCTAATTGTGGTAAAACTCTTAAAATACGCAATTAGAGTTTCCAGAAATGATTATAAACTTGCAAGAAACCCTTGAAATAAAAGTAAATGGATTCGTACTACATTTCCTGCCGTTTTTTAATCACAGACATTACCAGTGGAAAGCTGGTCAATGACCAGAAAACTGATAATATTTACAACTCCGGACATTTTAGGGAGCGTTTTCTCTTGAATTTGCTTTCAAATGTTAGGAATTCATGTTAATACAGCTCAAAATTTCTGTAGAAAGTCTGTAAGGAATGACTATACTGACTATGTTTACAATTGAGGCCGAACTTCTCTGGCGTCTTTCCTGTGAATCAGTTAAAATCCTTACGGTTCCAGTACTTACTTGTAAGAAAACTCTCTAATTGTGGTAAAACTCTTAAATACGCAATTAGAGTTTCCAGAAATGATTATAAACTTGTAAGAAACCCTTGAAATAAAAGTGAATGGATTCGTACTACATTTCCTGCCGTTTTTTACTGACAGACATTACCAGTGGAAAGCTGGTAAATGACCAGAAAACTGATAATATTTACAACTCCGGACACTTTAGGGAGCGTTTTCACTTGAATTTGCTTTCAAATGTTAGGAATTCATGTTTATACAGCTCAAAATTTCTGTAGAAGGTCTGTAAGTAAGGACTTCACTGCTAATGTTTACAATTGAGGCCGAACTTCTCTGGCGTCTTTCCTGTGAATCAGTTAAAATCCTTACGGTTCCAGTACTTACTTGTAAGAAAACTCTCTAATTGTGGTAAAACTCTTAAATACGCAATTAGAGTTTCCAGAAATGATTATAAACTTGTAAGAAACCCTTGAAATAAAAGTGAATGGATTCGTACTACATTTCCTGCCGTTTTTTACTGACAGACATTACCAGTAGAAAGCTGGAAAATGACCAGAAAACTGATAATATTTACAGCTCCGGACACTTTAGGGAGCGTTTTCACTTGAATTTGCTTTCAAATGTTAGGAATTCATGTTTATACAGCTCAAAATTTCTGTAGAAGGTCTGTAAGTACGGACTTCACTGCTAATGTTTACAATTGAGGCCGAACTTCTCTGGCGTCTTTCCTGTGAATCAGTTAAAATCCTTACGGTTCCAGTACTTACTTGTAAGAAAACTCTCTAATTGTGGTAAAACTCTTAAATACGCAATTAGAGTTTCCAGAAATGATTATAAACTTGTAAGAAACCCTTGAAATAAAAGTGAATGGATTCGTACTACATTTCCTGCCGTTTTTTACTGACAGACATTACCAGTGGAAAGCTGGTAAATGACCA